>NC_057800.1:442013235-442205735 GCF_018294505.1 Triticum aestivum | reverse complement strand
GACAATCGCGAAAGAAGATGAAGAGGTGTGACACATACTTCGTTCATGTATGCTCTCCTGACCCAAAAAGTCAAAACAACATTCGGGCTACATGAAGCTCATGTTTAAAAATATATATTAAGAAATAGGATGCTAAAATCTAAAAAAATATAACATGTAAATATAGATGTGTATGTACGAATTTTCATCAACAAATCTTTTCAGCCATGGTGCACACAAAAAAGACAAATATATGATTCAAATTGAACTATTTTGCTTTTCTGGAACCACAAACTTGTGCTTTTCCCTGTGTAGCCTACATATCAATGTACATTTTAAATAATTATTTTGCATATATTTAGAAGATAACTACATGTATCTAAAAACATTTTAAAAAGTCAATTTTTTCATGTGATTTTAAAAATATGAGCCCCACTTGTCGGCGTTCTGGGATCGGGGGTACCCAGACCTACCTGCCTGCGGCCCAAGGCATGACCCCCTCGACGGCCCGGTACGGCCCAGCTACAAGATCCCCGAGACAAGACCCTCGCGAGGGCCCTCGGCCTTGCGAGGCGGACAACGCGGGCAGCTCCCCGAGCCCGCCTCCCGAGGGGCGGAGACTTCTATGTAGGTACCCAGTGATGACCGACAAGTATAGGGGATCAATCATAGTCCTTTCGATAAGTAAGAGTGTCGAACCCAACGAGGAGCAGAAGGAAATGACAAGTGGTTTTCAGTAATGTATTTTCTGCAAACACTGAAATTGTCGGTAACAGGTAGTTTGATAGCAAGATAATTTGTAACGAGCAAGTAACGGTAACGATAAGTAAAGTGCAGCAAGATAGCCCAATCCTTTTGTGGCGAAGGACATGCCAAAACAATATCTTATAATAATCAAAGCGTTCTTGAGGGTACACGGGAATTTCATCTAGTCATTTTTATGATGTTGATTTGATTCATGTTCGCTACTTTGATATGTGGGTGGACCGGTGCTTAGGTGTTATTCTTACTTGAACAAACCTCCTACTTATGATTAACCCCCTCGCAAGCATCCGCAACTACGAGAAAAGTATTAAGATAAAATCTAACCATAGTATTAAACTTCTGGATCCAAATCGGTCCCTTATGAAGTAGCGCATAAACTAGGGATTAATCTTCTGTCACTCTAGCAACCCACCATCTAATAACTACTCCAGCATGCTTTCCCTTAGGCCCAAATATGGTGAAGCATCATGTAGTCGACGTTCACATGACACCACTAAGGGAATCACAACATACATACTATCAAAATATCGAACACATATCAAGTACACATGATTACTTGCAACATGATTTCTCCCCTGGCCTCAAGAACAAAAGTAACTACTCACAATTGATAATCATGCTTAACATCATAGGGGTATTAAATAGCATATTGGATCTGAACATATAATCTTCCACCAAATAAACCATATAGTAATCAACTACAAGATGTAATCAACACTACTAGTCACCCACAAGCACCAATCTATAGTTCCGGTAACAAGATTGAACACAAGAGATGAACTAGGGTTTGAGATGAGATGTTGATGGAGATTGCCCTCCCTAAGATGGGAAAGTTGTTGGTGATGATGATGACGATGATTTCCCCCTCTGGGAGGGAAGTCCCCCCGGCGGAATCGCTCCACCGGAGGGCAAAAGTGCTCCTGCTCAAGTTCCGCCTCGAGACGGCGGCACTCCACCCCGAAAGTCCTCTCCTTATTTTTTCTAAGTCAAAATGACTTATATACCAGAAGATGGGCACCGGAGGTGAGCCTAGGTGAGCACAACCCACCAGGGCGCGCCTGGGCTCCCTGGCGCGCCCAGGTGGGTTGTGCCCACCTGGTGGGCCTCCTCTGGTACTTATTTCCTCCAATATTCATCATATATTCCATAAAAATTCTCCGTGAAGTTTCAGTATGTTTGAAGTTGTGCAAAATAGGTAGCTTGACATAGCTTTTCCAGGTCCAGATTTCCAGCTGCCAGAATTCTCCCTCTTTGTGTGTACCTTGCAAATTATGAGATAAAAGGCATTAGAATTACTCCAAAAAGCATTATTATGCGTAAAAACATCATAAATAACAATAGGAAAACAAGATGCAGAATGGACGTATCAACTCCCCCAAGCTTAGACCTCGCTTGTCCTCAAGCGAAAACCAAAATCGAAAAACATGTCCACATGCTTAGAGAGAGAGGTGTCGATGAAAACAAAATACAGACATAAAGCATCATGTTCATTATTATAACAACAACAAACTTAAACATAAGACTCTTATCATAGAAATTTTATCATAGACTTCCCATGAATAAGTGACAATTCATCACACTATTGAAGTATAAAGCAAAAACTCTATTAAAAACCAACAAACTATGTTCTCGGTCAACTTTGCAACTACAATTCATTATCTTTTCAGGAAGGGTCAGGTGTCAGAGCCTTTAGGCAAGTCCACATACTCAACCATCATATAGTCTTCTATGATTGCTAATATTCACCGCATACACATGAGCAAAATGTTTCAACCAGACACACAGAAAGATAGGGGCTTATAGTTTTGCCTCCCAACGTATCCACCTCAAGGGTGATGTCAACAATAATAACTCATGCTACCCATATTCAACAGGACATATGTGCCTAGATCTTTCCTCACCACATGATGCTTGCCAAAGGAGAAAATAAAAAGGGAATAGAGAGATAACTTTGACAATTTGCATAAAAGTAAATACATAAAAGTAAAAGATAGGCCCTTCGCAGAGGGAAGCAGAGGTTGACATGCGCTTATTTGTTTGTATGCTCAACCCCTTAGTGCAAGAGTACGTCATGTTGTATTTCCCCTTGTGATAGAGACCTTTATTATGCAGTGTGTCGCTTTTATTCTTCACCATCACAAGTTCGTACAACGCTCAATTTTCTCTTACACTAAATGATCTCACACTTTTAGAAGCAATTTTTATTGCCTTTTTGCACCGATGACAACTTACTTGAGGGATCTTGCTCAATCCCTAGGTAGGTATGGTGGACTCTTGAAAATAAGATTTGGGTTTAAGGGATTTTGGATGCACAAGTAGTATCTCTACTTAGCGTGGATTTTTTGGCTAGCAAAGATAGGGGGCAAGCACCACATGTTAAATGATCTATGACAATATGACTTCTATGTGAATATGAACAAACATAAATCATTAAGTTGTCTTCCTTGTCCAACGTCAACAATTTTGGCATATAATATTTTGATGGGGGCCACAATCACAAAAGATTTCTACTATGGTATATTTATATGTGAATCTTCTCTTCCCTTATTAATTCTTTCATGAGTTGCATAATTGACTAATGCTATGTTTGTCAATCTCTAATAAAATTTCCTACTTATACTTTGCCTTATGTGGTGTCATCACCTACCATAAGATTAGCATATGATCATTTTCATTTAGTTTCCTTTCTTCTTATTTATTTCCTGTCTTTTTATTGCAACTTGAAAGTAAAGAAAGCAAAAACTCAAACTAAACTTTATTATGTATCTCACACACGATTACAAGGATAGATCACTAAGCAAACTCTCGAAAAGAAAGGATCGAACTAAAACTTTTATTCAGCTGAGCAAAAGATAATTATGGAACGAACTAAGATAAGTAAAGGCAAAAGATAGTGGGGATGATACGATACAGGGGCATCTCCCCCAAGCTTGGCGGAAGCCAAGGGGAGTGCCCATACCGGATACTCAATTTTCTTTTGGTGATGAAGAAGATGGTGGTGGTCATGAAGAGGTAGAGGGTTTGCCCTTCTTTTCCTCCAACTTACTCCGGAGGATAAAGTTATCTACCCTCAACTCATCATTCTCCATCTCGAGCTTTATTATCCTCTTGCATAATGCCTCCATGCTTTCGTTTTTGAAACGGGGAGGAACTGATTCATCTTCATCCTCTTCGGAAGTCCAACTATAGTGCCCCACATCCCCAAAGGACTTGGGGTTTGTGGCAAAATAAACAACATAGCTCTCACCCTCAGAGTCTTGGGATGACATATTTTCAGATCTGACAGGAAAACAACAAGAAACAAAAACAGAAGATTTCTTCGTGATACGGTGGTCAATAGGTCCGGGGGGTATATAAAGATTTTTTTATCTTGGGAAACAAGCAAACTGTAGAAAAACGGAGTCCGAAAGGTACTGCGTCTTGGCATCTTGTGCCCACCAGGGTACGCTTCCTGGAAGTTTCTTATTTTCCTAATTTTCTAAATATTCCAAAACTGTCAAATATTATTTTTGTGGATTTTTCGGAGTCCGTTTACTTACTGTATCACGTACCTCCTTATTTTCACGATTCCGGAGTGTTCCGGAAGGACTCTTTTATGTGTTCTTCCGGTGTCAAAGTTTGGATAATATTACTTTCAGCATTAATGGGTGTACCTGAGATATAATGTTTTATTCGTTGCCCGTTAACAACCTTCGGGCTAGTACCTTTGGCATTATTTATTTTGATGGCTCTAGACCGATACACCTCCTCAATAACATAGGGTCCTTCCCATTTTGAGAGGAGTTTTCCTGCAAAGAATCTGAAACGAGAGTTGTACAAAAGAACATATTCTCCGACTTTAAACTCACACTTTTGGATTCTCTTATCATGCCATCTTTTGACTTTTTCTTTAAACAACTTGGCATTTTCATAAGCTTGGGTTCTCCATTCATCTAATGAGCTAATATCAAATAACCTCTTTTCACTGGCAAGTTTGAAATCATAGTTAAGTTCTTTGATTGCCCAATATGTTTTACGTTCTAACTCAAGAGGCAAATGACAAGCTTTTCCATAAACCATTTTATAAGGAGACATACCCATAGGATTTTATACGCTGTTCTATAAGCCCAAAGTGCATCATCTAATTTCTTAGACCAATTCTTCCGGGACCTATTGACAATCTTTTGCAAAATTAATTTTATTTCTCTATTACCAAGTTCAACTTGACCACTAGACTGAGGATGATAAGGTGATGCAATTCTATGGTTAACATCATACTTGGCAAGCATTTTACAGAAAGCACCATGAATAAAGAGTGAACCACCATCAGTCATTAAATATCTAGGGACTCCAAACCTTGGGAAAATAACTTCCTTAAGCATTTTAATAGAGGTGTTGTGATCAGCACTACTGGTTGGAATAGCTTCTACCCCTTTAGTAACATAATCAACAACAACCAAAATATGTGTATACCCATTAGAGGAAGGAAAATGTCTTATGTAATCAAATCCCCAAACATCAAATGGTTCAACAACAAGTGAATAATTCATAGGCATTTGTTGATGCTTACTGATATTACCTATTCTTTGACATTCATCACAAGATAAGATGAACTTACGGGCATCCTTGAAGAGAGTAGGCCAATAAAATCCAGATTGGGAATACCTTGGGAGCAGTTCTATCTCCAGCATGATGTCCTCCATATGCTTCAGAGTGACATTTCCATAGGATTTGTCCCTGTTCATGCTCAGGTACACAACGTCTAATAATACCATCTACTCCTTCTTTATAAAGACGTGGGTCATCCCAAAAGTAGTGTCTTAAATCATAGAAGAATTTTTTTCTTTTGTTGGTATGTGAAACTAGGTGGTAAATATTTACCAACAATGTAATTAGCATACACTACTGCAGGATGCTGCTAACGTGACACTATGATCAGAGACCCTTTCACGAAACTGTGTACGATGCATTAATCGCAAACGGGGATGTAAAAAACCGTCAAAAAGGTGCAAAACATTTGCGATGGCGGAGCCATCAAACACGGTTCAGATTTTAGTTGCGTGTGCGATGCAGGACACACAGTTAATCCATTCGAACTGTTTGTGATGAGGCAGAACAACAGAAACGGGCAGCCATGTCAATGTGTGTGCGATATAGGGCATACAGTTCGCACCGATGAACTGTTTGATATTAGGGAGTGCAACAGAAACGGTTATCCAGATCATGGTGTATGTGATATACGGCATACGATTCACTCGGACGAACTGTTTTTGATTAGGGAACACAACAGAAATGGTTCAACTTAACAAGATGTGTGTGATACGTGGCAAACATGCGACTCGGATGAACAGAGCGCGTTGTGGCCGCCTCAATGGCGAGCAAAACGCTTGGACGGATGCGAGTAGAGCGCGCCGCGGCCACCTCAACGGCGAGCAACCACGTGGTCAACCTTCTTCCATCAATAAATTTTGACCTTGTTTCTCGTCACATTGCAGATTACAACGCAATAAGTAATTGCAAATCTGTTCACACCTATCAAACTAATATGTGTTCACACTTAGCATCGGGCTATAAAAACTACCCACTCAAAAATTACTTCACAGTTCCTCTCCTCATCACCCACAAAATTGGTTTTTCCTGTCAAGTCGTTCTGCCATGATCTGTAGGAGTTTAGGGTGGACATATAACCAGGCAGCAAAGACCAAGGCCGTAGAAGCACTAGAGATGTCCCGCCGTGAAGCCACAGCCGCATCAGAGATGTCCTGCCGCGCCGCGGAGCCCTCGAACGAGCTCTCACAGGCACGCAAGGGCTCTCACAAGATCATCAAAATATCAAACACATATTAAGTTCACATGATTACTTGCAACAAGATTTCTCCTGTGACCTCAAGAACAAAGGTAACTCTCACAAATGATATGCATGCTCAAAATCAGAGGGGTATTAAATAGCATAATGGATCTAAACATATAATCTTCCACCAAATAAACCATATAGTAATCAACTACAAGATGTAATCAACACTACTAGTCACCCACAAGCACCAATCTAAGATTCCGGTACAAAGATTGAACACAAGAGATGAACTAGGGTTTGAGAGGAGATGGTGCTATTGAAGATGTTGATGGAGATTGCCCTCCCCAAGATGGGAGAGTTGTTGGTGGTGATGATGACGATGATTTCCCCCTCCGGAAGGGAAGTTCCCCTGGCGGAATCGCTCCACCGGAGCTCAAAAGTGCTCCTGCCCAAGTTCCGCCTCGAGAGGACAGTGCTTCCTCCCGAAAGTCATTTCCTTATTTTTTTTTCTAGGTCAAAATGACTTATATACCAGAAGAGGAGCACCGAAGGTGGGCCGAGGAGGCCACAACCCAGCATGGCACGCATGGGCTCCTTGGCACACCCAGGTGGGTTGTGCCCACCTGGTGGGCCCCCTCTAGTATTTATTTGCTCCATTATTCTTCATATGTTCCAAAACAATTCTCCGTAAATTTTCAGCTCATTTGAAGATGTGCAGAATAGGTAACTCCGACGTAGCTTTTTCAGGTCCAGAATTCCAGCTGCCGGCATTCTCCCTCTTTGTATAAACCTTGCATATTATGAGAGAAAAGGCAATAGAATTACTCCATAAAGCATTATTATCCATAAGAACATTATAAATAACAGTAGGAAAACATGATGCAAAATGGACGTATCACCCAGCCTCACGAGGCTCCTGATGACGTGAGCCATGACGACCAAGGCCAGATGGGCGCCAGCGGGCACAAAGGAGGATAGTTTCCTCTTTGGTTCTAAGGAGGCAAGGACGTACACAAGTTCCCAAGGAATCCCCCAAAGGTTCCCATTCCAGTGCAACAAGAGCAAGACCATGAGCTCGGCAGGATGGATGTCATTGCCGAGCCCACCTCTGCGTCACGACCAGAAGCTTTGCAGGAAAAGACCACCTTTTGTTAGGATAGGATGTACTTCTTGTCCCCTTTCAAAATTGGTCGTTGTGGGATCCCTTCCTACCTAAGTTATGAGGGAAGCACTATAGGAATCAGGTACTTTGCCGTTTGCCATGGCAGATGGCAAAGGATAGGTTCATGGATGATAAACGTCTTTGCCGTCAGTTCGAAGACGGCCCCACTTCCAGCACAGAAAACCACGGTAAAGGGCTACTTTATCATATGCATAAATAAAGAGGAGGGCAAAGATCTTTACCGTCATCCATACAGTGAAAGCAGACGGCAAAGTTAGTGGACGGCATAGCACTGAGGTTAGCCCCGTTAGGTGGCTAACGACAGACTTTGTTGTCTACCTGCAGATGGCGAAGAGACAAGCACCTTTGCCATCTGCCAGGTGACGTCAGCTGACCTCAGGTGGGGGCTAGCAGACTTTGCCGTCCACCACCGACGGCAAAGTCACACCGATACGTCTCCAACGTATCTATAATTTTTGATTATTTCATGCTATTATATTGTCTATTTTGGATGTTTTATATGCACTAATATGCTATTTTATATTATTTTTGGGACTAACCTCTTAACCTAGAGCCCAGTGTCAGTTCTTGTTTTTTCCTTGTTTTAGAGTTTCGCAGAAAAGGAATACCAATGGAGTCCAAACGGAATGAAACTTTCGTGATGATTTTTCTTGGACCAGAAGACATCCAGAGAGCTTGGAGTGCGCATCAGGAAAGCCACGAGGCGGCCACAAGGTTGGAGGGCGCACCCCCACCCTTGTGGGCCCCTTGTGACTCCACCGACCTATTTCTTCCGCCTATATATTCTCAATTACCCCAAAACCTTCTAGGGGAGCCACGAAACCACTTTTCCACTGCCGCAACCTTCCGTACCCATGAGATCCCATCTAGGGGCCTTTTCCGGCATTCTGCCGGAGAGGGATTCGATCACGGAGGGCTTCTACATCAACACTATCGCCTCTCTGATGAAGCGTGGATAGTTTACCACAGACCTACGGGTCCATAGCTAGTAGGTAGATGGCTTCTTGTCTCTCTTTGATTCTCAATACCATGTTCTCCTCGATGTTCTTGGAGATCTCTTCGATGTAATACTTTTTTGCGGTGTGTTTGCCGAGATCCGATGAATTGTGCATTTATGATCAGCTTATCTATGAATATTATTTGAATCTCCTCTGGATTCTTATATGCATGATTTGATATCTTTGCAAGTCTCTTCAAACTATAGATTTGGTTTGGCCAACTAGATTGGTTTTTCTTGCAATGGGAGAAGTGCTTAGCTTTGGGTTCAATCTTGTGGTGCTCGATCCTACTGACACAAGGGGAACCGACACGTATTGTATTGTTTCCATAGAGGATAACAAGATGGGGTTTTCATCATATTGCTTGAGTTTATCCCACTACATCATGTCATCTTACTTAATGCGTTACTCTATTCTATGAACTTAATACTCTAGATGCATGCAGGAGTCGGTCGATGTGTGGAGTAATAGTAGTAGATGCAGGCAGGAGTCGGTCTACTTGATACGAATGTGATGCCTATATTCATGTTCATTGCCTTAGATATTGTCATAACTTTGCGCTTTTCTATCAATTTCTCGGCAGTAATTTGTTCACCCACCATAATATTTTCTATCTTGAGAGAAGCCTCTAGTGAAACCTATATATGGCCCCCAGGTCTACTTTCCATCATATAAGTTTTTGATCGACAATTTTAGTTTCCTATTTACTTTCTTTGCAATATTTTACTTTCAGTTCCATAAACCAAAAATACCAAAAATATTTACTTTACCATTTATCCATCTATATCAGATCCCACTTTGCAAATAACCGTGAAGGGATTGACAACCCCTTTGTCGCGTTGGGTGCAAGTTGGTGTTTGTTTGTGCAGGTATTCGGTGGCTTGTGCATTGTCTCCTACTGGATTGATACCTTGGTTCTCAAAAGCTGAGGGAAATACTTACTCTACTTTGCTGCATCACCCTTTCCTCTTTAAGGGAAAAAATAACACAAGCTCAAGAGGTAGCAGGAAGAATTTCTGGCGCCGTTACCAGGGAGATCTACGCCAAGCCAGGACATACCAAGTACCCATCATAAACTCTCATCCATCGCATTACATTATTTGCCATTCGCCTCTAGTTTCCCTCTCCCCCACTTCTAAAACAATTTTTGAAAAGATTTTCCTTTTCTTCGCCCCTCTTCCGTTCATCTTCTTCGCTTGCTTTTTGTGCGCTTGTTTGTTGGATTGCTTGCCTTGTCACGATGGCTCAAGATAATACCAAATTGTGTGACTTTTCCAATACCAACAACAATGACTTTATTAGTACTCCGATTGCTCTCTCCACTAATGCGGAATCTTGTGAAATTAATACCGCTTTGTTGAATCTTGTTATGAAAGATCAATTTTACGGCCTTCATAATGAAGATGCCGCATCCCATCTTAATAATTTCGTTGATTTGTGTGATATGCAAAGGAAAAAGATGTGGATAATGATATTGTTAAATTTAAGCTATTTTCATTCTCACTTCGAGATCGTGCTAAAACTTGGTTTTCATCTTTGCCTAAAATTAGTATTGATTCTTGGAATAAGTGCAAAGATGCTTTTATTTCCAAGTACTTCCCTCCCGCTAAGATCATCTCCCTTAGGAACGATATTATGAATTTTAAGCAACTTGATCATGAACATGTTGCACAATCTTGTGAGAGTATGAAATTGATGATACGAAATTGCCCTACTCATTGCCCTTCTCATGGTTTGAATTTTTGGATGATTATACAAAACTTTATGCCGGATTGAATTTTGCTTCTAAAAATCTTTTAGATTTGGCCGCAGGAGGTACTTTTATGGAAATTGCTTTAGGAGAATCTACTAAACTCCTAGATAATATTATGGTTAATTATTCTCAACGGCATACCGAAAGATCTTCCACTAGTAAAAAGGTGCATGCAATTGAAGAGATTAATGTTTTGAGTGGAAAGATGGATGAGATTATGAAATTATTTGCTAGCAAGAGTGATCCTACTGATCCTAATGATATGCCTTTCTCTACTTTGATTGAGAATAATAATGAATCTATGGATGTGAATTTTGTTGGTAGGAACAATTTTGGTAATAACACGTATAGAGGTAATTTTAATCCTAGGTCGTTTGCTAGTAATTCTCTAATAATTATGGTAATTCCTACAACATTTTTTATGGAAATTATAATAAGATGCACTCTGGTTTTGAGAATAGTGTTAAAGAATTTATAAGTTCGCAAAAGAATTTCAATGCTTTGATTGAAGAAAAATTGCTTAAGATTGATGATTTGGCTAGCAACGTGGATATAATTTCTCTTGATATTGATTCTTTGAAACTTAGATCTATTCCACCTAAGCATGATATCAATGAGTCTCTCAAAGCCATGATAATTTCCATTGATGAGTGCAAAGAAAGAACCGCTAAGATGCGTGCTAAAAAGATTGGTTTATAAAAGCGTGTTCTTCTAGTTTCCGTGAAAATAATGATGAGGATCTTAAAGTGATTGATGTGACTCCTATTGAATCTTTGTTTTCCAATGTAAATCTTGATAAAGATGGGACTGGAGATGAGTCAACTTTATTTAGAAGGCATCCCAATAATTCGGAGTTTTTAAATCTTGATGCAAAAATTGATAAAAGTGGGATTGGAGCGGTCAAAACTTTAGATAGCAATGAACCCACTCTTTTGGATTTCAATAAATTTAATTATGATAATTGTTCTTTAATAGATTGTATTTCCTTGTTGCAATCCATGTTGAATTCTCCTCATACTTATAATCAAAACAAAGCTTTTATTAAACATATCGTTGATGCTATGATGCAACCTTTTGAAGAAAAGCTTGAATTGGAAGTTTCTATCCCTAGAAAACTTTATGATAAGTGGGAAACTACTATTAAGATTAAGATTAAATATTATGAATGCCATGCTTTGTGTGATTTGGGTGCTAGTTTTCCACGATTCCAAAAACTTTATGTGATGTGTTAGGTTTCCGTGAATTTGATGATTGTTCTTTAAATTTGCATCTTGCGGATTCCACTATTAAGAAACCTATGGGAAGTATTAATGATGTTATTATTTTTGCAAATAGGAATTATGTGCCTGTAGATTTCATTGTTCTTGATATAGATTGCAATCCTACATGCCCTATTATTCTTGGTAGACCTTTCCTTAGAACGATTGGTGCAATTATTGATATGAAAGAAAGAAACATTAGATTTCAATTTCCGTTAAGGAAAGGCATGGAACACTTCCCTAGAAAGAAAATTAAATTGCCTTATGAATCTATTATGAGAGCCACTTATGGATTGCATGCCAAGGATGATAATACCTAGATCTATTTGTGCTTTATGCCTAGCTAAGGGCGTTAAACAATAGCGCTTGTTGGGAGGCAACCCAATTTTATTTTTCTTTTTTTCTTTTTAGGTTCTATTTTGCATTAAATAATTCATATAGCCTCTGGTTAGATGTGGTTTTGTGTTTTAATTAGTGTTTGTGCCAACTAAGACCTTTGGGATAGCTTACGATGATAGTTGATTTGATCTTGCTGAAAAACAGTAACTTTTGCACTCAGGAAATTAATTTTCATTTTTAGCAGCAGTGCAATAAAATACTGATTATATTATCATAAGATTATAAACAAATTGTTAGGTCTTCCTAAATTCTCAGGATTTTTGGAGTTACAGAAGTATTCGAAATTTTCAGATTTGCTACAGACTGTTCTGTTTTTAACAGATTCTGTTTTTTCGCATGTTGTTTTGCTTATTTTGATGCATCTATGGCTAGTATCGAGGGGTATGGACCATGGAAAAGTTGGAATACAGTAGATATTACACCAATCTAAATAAAGAATGAGTTCACAACAGTACCAAAAGTGGTAATTTATTTTCTTATACTAACGGAGCTTACGAGATTTTCTGTTGAGTTTTGTGTTGTGAAGTTTTCAAGTTTTGGGTAAGGATTTGATGGACTATGGAATAAAGAGTGGTAAGAGCCTAAGCTTGGGGATGCCCAAGGCACCCCAAGGTAATATTCAAGGACAAACAAGAGCCTAAGCTTGGGGATGCCCCGGAAGGCATCCCCTCTTTCGTCTTCGTCTATTGGTAACTTTACTTGGGGCTATATTTTTATTCACCACATGATATGTGTTTTGCTTGGAGCGTCTTGTATGATTTGAGTCTTTGCTTTTTAGTTTGCCACAATCATCCTCGTTGTACACACCTTTTGAGAGAGAAACGCATGAATCATGATTTATTAGAATACTCTATGTGCTTCACTTATATCTTTTGAGCTAGGCAAATTTGCTCTAGTGCTTCACTTATATCTTTTTAGAGCACGTCGGTGGTTTTATTTTATAGAAATTGATGAACTCTCGTACCTCACTTATATTATTTTGAGAGTCTTTAAAACAGCATGGTAATTTGCTTTGTTTATAAAATTAGTCCTAATATGATAGGCATCCAAGAGGGATATAATAAAAAAATTCATATAAAGTGCATTGAATAATATCAGAAGTTTGATTCCTTGTGATTGTTTTGAGATATGAGGATGGTGATATTAGAGTCATGCTAGTAATCAGTTGTGAATTTGAGAAATACTTGTGTTAAGGTTTGTGAGTCCCGTAGCATGCATGTATGGTGAACCGTTATGTAACGAAGTTGGAGCATGGGATATTTTTTGATTGTCTTCCTTATGAGTGGCGGTCGGGGACGAGCGATGGTCTTTTCCTACCAATCTATTCCCCTAGGAGCATGCGCGTAGTACTTTGTTTCAATGACTAATAGATTTTTGCAATAAGTATGTGAGTTCTCTATGACTAATGTTGAGTCCATGGATTATACGCACTCTCGCCTTTCCACCATTGCTAGCCTCTCTTGTGCCGTGCAACTTTCGCCGGTACCATAAACCCACCATATACCTTCCTCAAAACAGCCACCATACCTACCTATTATGGCATTTCCATAGCCATTCCGAGATATATTGCCATGCAACTTTCCACCGTTTCATTTATATGACACGCTCCATAATTGTCATATTGCTATGCATGATCATGTAGTTGACATCGTATTTGTGGCAAAGCCACCGTTCATCATTTTTTATATACATGTAGCTCTTGATTCATTGCACATCCTGGTACTCCACCGGAGGCATTCATATAGAGTCATATTTTGTTTCTAGTATCAAGTTGTAATTTTTGAGTTGTAAGTAAATAAAAATGTGATGATGTTCATTATTAGAGCATTGTCCCATGTGAGGAAATAAAAAAAAGAGAAAGGACAAATAAAAAGAGAAGGCCAAAAAAGAGAAAAGAGAGAAGGGACAATGTTACTATCCTTTTGCCACACTTGTGCTTCAAAGTAGCACCATGATCTTCATGATAGAGAGTCTCCTATATTGTCACTTTCATATACTAGTGGGAATTTTTCATTATAGAACTTGGCTTGTATATTCCAACGATGGGCTTCCTCAAAATTCCCTAAGTCTTCATGAGCAAGCAATTTGGATGCACACCCACTTAGTTTTCTTTTTGAGCTTTCATAAACTTATATCTCTAGTGCATCAGTTGCATGACAATCCCTACTCACTCACATTGATATCTATTGATGGGCATCTCCATAGCCTGTTGATACGCCTAGTTGATATGAGACTATCTCCTTCTTTTTTGTCTTCTCCACAACCACCTTCTATTCCAACTATAGTGCTATGTCCATGGCTCACACTTATGTATTGCATGAAAGTTGAAAAAGTTTGAGAACATCAAAAGTATGAAACAATTGCTTGGCTTGTCATCGAGGTTGTGCATTATTTGAATATTTTGTGTGATGAAGATGGAGCATAGCCAGACTATATAATTTTGTAGGGATAAGCTTTCTTTGGCCATGTTATTTTGAGAAGACATAATCATTTCGTTAGTATGCTTGAAGTATTATTGTTTTTATGTCAATATTAAACTTTTGTTTTGAATCATATGGATCTGAATATTCATGCCACAATAAAGAGAATTACAAGGATAAATATGTTAGGTAGCATTCCATATCAAAAATTCTGTTTTTATCATTTACCTACTCGAGGACGAGCAGGAATTAAGCCTGGGGATGCCTGATACGTCTCCAAATTATCTATAATTTTTTATTGTTCCATGCTATTATATTATCTGTTTTGGATGTTTTATATGCATTAAATATGCTATTTTATATTATATTTGGGACTAACCTATTAACCTAGAGCCTAGTGCTAGTTCCTATTTCTTTCCTTATTTTAGAGTTTCGCAAAAAAGGAATACCAAACGGAATGAAACTTCCGCGATGATTTTTCTTGGGCCAGAAGACATCCAGAGGGCTCAGAGTGCATGTTAGGAAAGCCACGAGGTGGCCACAAGGTTGTAGGGCGCGCCCCCCACCCTTGTGGGCCCCTTGTGACTCCACCGACCTATTTCTTCCGCCTATATATTCTCAAATACCCCAAAACCTTCCAGGGGAGCCATGAAACCACTTTTCCACCGCCACAACCTTTTGTACCCGTGAGATCCCATCTAGGGGCCTTTTTTGGTGTCCTGCCAGAGAGGGATTCGATCACGAAGGGCTTCTACATCAACACCATTGCCTCTCCGATGAAGCGCTAGTGGTTTACCATAGACCTACGGGTCCATAGCTAGTAGCTAGATGGCTTCTTCTCTCTTTGATTGTCAATATCATGTTCTCCTCAATGTTCTTGGAGATCTATTCGATGTAATACTTTTTTGCAGTGTGTTTGTCGAGATCCGATGAATTGTGGATTTATTATCAGCTTATCTATGCATATTATTTGAATCTCCTTTGAATTCTTATATGCATGATTGTATATCTTTGCAAGTCTCTTCAAACTATCGATTTGGTTTGGCCAACTAGATTGGTTTTTCTTGCAATGGGAGAAGTGCTTAGCTTTGGGTTCAATCTTGCGGTGCTCGATCCTAGTGACAGAAGGGGAACCGACGCGTATTGTATTTTTGCCATCGAGGATAAGAAGATGGGGTTTTCATCATATTGGTTGAGTTTATCTCGCTACATCATGTCATCTTACTCAATGCATTACTCTGTTCTATGAACTTAATCCTCTAGATGCAGGTAGGAGTCGGTCGATGTGTGGAGTAATAGTAGTAGATGCAGGCAGGAGTCGGTCTACTTGATACAGACTTGATGCATATATTCACGATCATTGCCTTAGATATCGTCATAACTTTGCACTTTTCTATCAATTGCTCGGCAGTAATTTGTTCACCCACCGTAATATTTTCTATCTTGAGAGAAGCCTCTAGTGAAACATATGGCCCCCGGGTCTACTTTCCATCATATAAGTTTCCTGTCTACAATTTTAGTTTCCTATTTACTTTCTTTGCAATCTTTTACTTTCCATTCCATAAACCAAAAATACCAAAAATATTTACTTTACCATTTATCCATCTATATCAGATCTCACTTCACAAATAACCGTGAAGGGGTTGACAACCCCTTTGTCGCGTTGGGTGCCAGTTGGTGTTTGTTTGTGCAGGTATTTGGTGGCTTGTGCGCTGTCTCCTACTGGATTGATACCTTGTTCTCAAAAGTTGAGGGAAATACTTACTCTACTTTGATGCATCACCCTTTCCTCTTCAAGGGAAAAAGCAACACAAACTCAAGAGGTAGCACACACCAGCCTTTGTCGTCTGCCACCGACGGCAAAGTAACCAAATGGCTTAGACTCAGTGCTCCCAGGTTGCACATGATGCTGCCATGTATACTTTTGCCGTCAGTGGTAGATGAGAAAGAGCCCTTTGCCGTCGGTGGCAGACGACAAAGTGCCTATATTGCCTCTTTTATTCTATTTTTTGTTATATCCAAGCATTTTCACAGCAAATATATGATATATTTCATAGGGCAAACAATATGAGCAAGTCTCACAACAAATATATGATATGCAACACATAAGTTTCATCCATACATATGATAACCCACAAGTATAGGGGATTGCAACAGTTTTCGATAAGTAAGAGTGTCGAACCCAACGAGGAGCTAAAGGTAGAACAAATATTCCTCAAGTTCTATCGACCACCGATACAACTCTACGCACGCTTGACGTTCGCCTTACCTAGAACAAGTATGAAACTAGAAGTACTTTGTAGGTGTTTTTGGATAGGTTTGCAAGATAATAAAGGGCACGCAAATAAAAGGTAGGGGATATTTAGATAAAGAAACAATAAAGTAAACAAAGAGAGTGTGGAAAAGTGGTGGTAGGAGTTGCGAAATTACCCCTAAGAAATTGACTACTTTACTAGACCGATATCAAGTATTATGTGGGAGAGGCCACTGCTAGCATGTCATCCCTGACTTGGAAGTCTATGCACTTATGATTGGAACTATTAGCAAGCATCCGCAACTACTAATGTTCATTAAGGTAAAACCCAACCATAGCATTAAGGTATATTGGTCCCCCTTCAATCCCGTATGCATCAATTTCTATGCTAGGTTGAAGCTTCTGTCACTCTTGCCCTCCAATACATAGTCCTATCAACATACAACTAACCCTATGGTGTGATCCATGCACGCAATCATATGATGGGCACCAAAGGACAGAAACATAACCACAAGCAAATTAAATCAATCATAGCAATTCATCAACCACCGATAGAACAATGAAAATCTACTCAGACATCATAAGATGGCAACACATCATTGGATAATAATACGAAGCATAAAGGACCATGTTCAAGTACAGGGTACAGCGGGTTGCGGAAGAGTGGACCGCTATAGATAGAGGGAGGAAGGTGATGGAGATGTTGGTGAAGATGGCAGAGGTGTTGGAGTAGATCGCGGTGATGATGATGATGGCCACGGCAGCGTTCCGGCACCACCGAAAGAGAAGGGGAGAGGGGGCCCCTTCGTATTCTTCTTCCTTGACCTCCTCCCTAGATGGGAGAAGGGTTTCCCCTCTGGTCCTTGGCCTCCATGGCATGGGAGTGGCGAGAGCCCCTCAGAGATTGGATCTGTCTCTTTGTCTCTCTCTGTTTCTGCGTTCTGTTCTGGTGCCCTTTCACCGTTTCGGATATATATGGAGATCCGTAACTCCGATTGGATCGAAACCTTCGTTGTGTTTTCTCTCTCCGAAAATTAGCTTTCTTGCGGCCGAAGAAGGGAATAAACCGCCTTACGGGTGGCCCACGAGGGTTAGGGGCGTGCCCCCTGCCTCGTGGCCACCTCGGGCACCGTCTCGCATGGATTTTTCTTCCGGAACTTTCCAAGTATTCCAAAAATAAGCTCCGTACGTTTTTATCCCGTTTGGGTTCAGTTTGATATCGATATTCTGCGAAACCAAAAACATGCAACAGACAGGAACTGGCACTGGGCACTGGATCAATACGTTAGTCCCAAAAATAGTATAAAAAGCTGCCAAAAGTATATCAAAGTTGAATAATATTGGCATGGAACAATCAAAAATTATAGATACGACGGAGACGTATCAGCATCCCCAAGCTTAATTCCTGCTCGTCCTCGAGTAGGTAAATGATAAAAAAGATATTTTTTGATGTGGAATGCTACCTAGCATAATCTTGATCATGTAATCTAATCATGGCATGAATATTAAGACACGAGTGATTCAAAGCAATAGTCTATCATTTGACATAAACACAATAATACTTCAAGCCTACTAATAAAGCAATCATGTCTTTTCAAAATAACATGGCCAAAGAAAGTTATCCCAACAAAATCATATAGTCTGGCTATGCTCCATCTTCACCACACAAAATACTCACATCATGCACAACCCCAATGACAAGCCGAGCAATTGGTTCATACTTTTTAACGCGCTTCAGCATTTTCAACCTTCACGCAATACATGAGCGTGAGCCATGGACATAGCACTATAGGTGGAATAGAATGGTGGTTGTGGAGAAGACAAAACGGAGAAAATAGTCTCACATCAACTAGGCGTATCAACGAGCTATGGAGATGCCCATCAATAGATATCAATGTGAGTGAGTAGGGATTGCCATGCAACAGATGCACTAGAGCTATAAGTATATGAAAGCTCAAACTGAAACTAAGTGGGTGTGCATCCAACTTGCTTGCTCATGAAGACCTAGGGCATTTGAGGAAGCCCATCGTTGGAATATACAAGCCAAGTTCTATAATGAAAATTCCCACTAGTATATGGAAGTGACAATATAGGAGACTCTCTATCATGAAGATCATGGTGCTACTTTGAAGCACAAGTGTGGTAAAAGGATAGTAACATTGCCCCTTCTCTCTTTTTCTCTCATTTTTTTGTTTTTTTTCTTTCTTTTTTTTGTAGGCTTCTTTGGCCTCTTTTTTTTGGGGGGGGGCTTCTTTGGCCACTTTTATTTTGATAACCTCACGTGGGACAATGTTCTAATAATGATGATCATCACACTTTTATTTACTTACAACTCAATATTACAACTCGATATTTGGAACAAAGATATGACTCTATAAGAATGCCTCCGGTGGTGTACCGGGATGTGCAATGATCTAGCATAGCAATGACATCAAAAAACGGACAAGCCATGGAAACATCATGCTAGCTATCTTACGATCATGCAAAGCAATATGACAATGAATGCTCAAGTCATATATATGATGATGATGAAAGTTGCATGGCAATATACTCGGAATGGCTATGGAAATGACATAATAGGTAGGCATGGTGGCTGTTTTGAGGAAGGTATATGGTGGGTTTATGGTACCGGCGAAAGTTGCGCGATACTAGAGAGGCTAGCAATGGTGGAAGGGTGAGAGTGTGTATAATCCATGGACTCAACATTATTCATAAAGAACTCACATACTTATTGCAAAAGTTTATTAGCCCTCAAAGCAAAGTACTACTACGCATGCCCCTAGGGGGATAGATTGGTAGGAAAAGACCATCGCTCGTCCCCGACCGCCACTCATAAGGAAGACAATTAATAAATACCTCATGCTCCAACTTCGTTACATAACGGTTCACCATACGTGCATGCTACGGGAATCACAAACCTCAACACAAGTATTTCTACAATCCACAACTACCCACTAGCATGACTCTAATATCACCATCTTTATATCGCAAAACTATTGCAAGGAATCAAACACATCATATTCAGTGATCTACAAGTTTTATGTAGGATTTTATGACTAACCATGTGAATGACCAATTCCTGTCATCTCTCTAAATAGATATAAGTGAAGCAAGAGAGTTTAATTCTTTCTACAAAAGATATGCCCACGCTCTAACAAATATAAGTGAAGCAAAAGAGCATTCTACAAATGGCGGTTGTCTATGTAAAGAGAAACAGGAAATCCAAACTTCAAATGATATAAGTGAAGCACATGAAGCATTTTATAAAGCCATACTCAAAAGATATAAGTGAAGTGCATAGAGCATTCTATAAATCAACCAAGCACTATCTCATACCAGCATGGTGCATAAAAGAAAAAAGAAAAATAAATGCAAAAGACGCTCCAAGATTGCACATATCGTATGAACGAAATGAATCCGAAAACACACCGATACTTGTTGAAGAAAGAGGGGGTGCCTTCCGGGGCATCCCCAAGCTTAGACGCTTGAGTCTCCTTGAATATTTACTTGGGGTGCCTCGGGCATCCCCAAGCTTGAGCTCTTGCCTCTCTTCCTTCTTCTCACATCGAGACCTTCTCGATCATCGAACACTTCATCCACACAAAACTTCAACAGAAAACTCGGTAAGATTCGTTAGTATAATAAAGCAAATCACTACTCTAAGTACTATTTCAAACCAACTCATATTTTGTTTTTGCATTGTGTCTACTGTAATATAACTTTTTCATGGCTTAATCCACCGATATAAATTGATAGTTTCATCAAAATAAGCAAACTATGCATCAAAAACAGAATCTGTCTAAAACAGAATAGTTTGTAATAATCTGAACATTCACCATACTTATGATACTTAAAAATTCTACCAAAATTAGGAAGGATAAACAATTTGTATAGGAAGACAGCGCAAAAAGAATCAGAGCCATTTGACGTTCCAGCAAAAAATGTAAAATTGTGCACTACAGCCAAAGTTTCCGTCCTGCACCGTACAAACCATCAAGCAAATGTAAACATCCTAAAGGCAAACCTTGGCACATTATTTTTATAATAAAAGAAATTGTACAAGGGGATAATTATTTTTATTGAAAAGTTTCTGTAATCAAGATTCACAAAGTTTCCGTGAGCATGAACAAAGTTCAAGGCTAGCTCCCACTTCAACAATGCTTATCTTTCTCACTTTCTCTTTCCTTTTTGAAAAAGTTTTGGGTTCCCCTCTTTACTTTTGTTGTTTTTAAACTATATGAAAGCACTCAACATAAATAAATGACTCCCTAAAACTTCTGGTTGTCTCCCTGGCAGCGCTTTCTTTAAAGCCATTAAGCTAGGCATATAGTGCTCAAGTAATGAATCCACCCAGATCCCAAGGTATATCAAAGCCAATTTTAATTAACAATGATTTATAATTTAGTAGTGAGCACAAAGTAACATATATCATGCAATAATGAAGTCTAACTCTCTTCCTATGCATCGGCATGTCATAAAAGAACAATTCATGCACACAAAGTAAAGGCCAATGCATAGTATAAATAGTTTCTTGCAATTTTATCATATTGGAAACATAGAGAGGTGGAGATATAGTTCCTCTCTCATAATAATTGCAAGTAGGAGCAGCAAGCACATGCATATTATATTCATCAAAATCATCATGTGCAATGGTAAAAGGCAACCCATCAATATATTCCTTAATAAGTGCAAACTTCTCCGATATAGTGTAGTCGGGAGAATTCAAAAAGATAATAGGACTATCATGCGTGGGTGCAATAGAAACAATTTCATGTTTAACATAAGGAACTATAGCAAGTTCATCTCCATAAGCATAATTCATATTGGCATCTTGGCCACAAGCATAGCAAGCATCATCAAAAAGGGATATTTCAAAAGAATCACCGGGATCATAGCAATTATCATAGCATTTATCCTTCGGTAAGCATGAAGGGGAATTAAACAATGTATGAGTTGAAGAGTTACTCTCATTAGAAGGTGGGCACGGGTGATCAATCCGCTCTTCCTCCTTTTGTTCTTCGCTCTCCTCCTCATCTTTTTCATCCAATGAGCTCACAGTTTTATCAACTTCTTCTTCCATAGATTCCCGCAAAATATTAGTCTCTTCTTGGACAACGGAGACTTTCTCAATAAGTGAATTAATATCGTAATTGTATTCATAATTCTCATAGGGATAGCTAAATTTTCAGGTCTATAAACTGAATCATCAAAATCTTCAAACTCTTTAAACATAGATTCAATTTCATAAGCACACGTAAAAGCAACAAATTCTTCTATTTGTTCCACATCATAGTAATCATATATACCATTAGCATAAGAAGCTAAGGTTTTATTATCATTAAGTTCGCATAAAAAGGGAAGGTGTGGAGCCTTCATCCTCGAGCAACAAGTATAATCATATCTCAAGCATAGTTGCCTAGCATACCAATTCAATATATGAATTTGATCCCATAATAGTTTCCCTTTTTGTGTCAAGCGGTAATCCCTGAAGTATTGACGTTGATCCAACGTTACTCCCATTACATAATTGAATGGGGTTTTCTCAGGATTATTAAAGTAGTACATAATATTTTTCACATAACCAACATCGAGGGTTTTAGGAGGTTCCCCATCTCCATGAGTAGCAAGTACACCTAATTTTTTTGGTATTTCGTGTTCCATATCCATAACTAAAAATAGAGAACAACTAAGAACAACAAAAAAAATTACTTAGTGATAAAGCAAACAAGCACACACGAGAATATTCACCCCACGCTATTGCTCCCCGGCAACGGCGCCAGAAAAAGGTCTTGATAACCCACAAGTATAGGGGATCGCAACAGTTTTCGATAAGTAAGAGTGTCGAACCCAACGAGGAGCTAAAGGTAGAACAAATATTCCCTCAAGTTCTATCGACCACCGATACAACTCTACGCATGCTTGACGTTTGCTTTACCTAGAACAGGTATGAAACTAGAAGTACTTTGTAGGTGTTTTTGGATAGGTTTGCAAGATAATAAAGGGCACGTAAATAAAAGGTTGGGGCTGTTTATATAAAGAAACAATAAAGTAAATATAGCGAGTGTGGAAAAGTGGTGGTAGGAGTTGCGAAATTTCCCCTAAGCAATTGACTACTTTACTAGACCAATAGCAAGTATTATGTGGAAGAGGCCACTACTAGCATGTCATCCCTGACTTGGAATTCTATGCACTTATGATTGGAACTATTAGCAAGCATCCGCAACTACTAATGTTCACTAAGGTAAAACCCAACCATAGCATTAAGGTATATTGGTCCCCCTTCAATCCTGTATGCATCAATTTCTATGCTAGGTTGAAGCTTCTGTCACTCTTGCCCTCCAATACATAGTCCTATCAACATACAACTAACCCTATGGTGTGATCCACGCGCGCAATCATATGATGGGCACCAAAGGACAATAACATAACCACAAGAAAATTAAATCAATCATAGCAATTCATCAACCACTGATAGGACAACAAAAATCTACTCAGACATCATAAGATGGCAACACATCATTGGATAATAATATGAAGCATAAAGCACCATGTTCAAGTAGAGGGTACAGCGGGTTGCGGGAGAGTGGACCACTGTAGATAGAGGGAGGAAGGTGATGGAGATGTTGGTGAAGATGGCAGAGGTGTTGGAGTAGATCGCGGTGATGATGATGATGGCCACGGCAGCGTTCCGGCACCACCGGAAGAGAAGGGGAGAGGGGGCCCCTTCGTCTTCTTCTTCCTTGACCTCCTCCCTAGATGGGAGAAGGGTTTCCCCTCTGGTCCTTGGCCTCCATGGCATGGGAGGATCGAGAGCCCCTCCGAGATTGGATCTGTCTCTCTGTCTCTCTCTGTTTCTGCATTCTGTTCTGGTGCCCTTTCACCATTTCAGGTATATATGGAGATCCATAACTCCGATTGGATCGAAACCTTCGCCGTGATTTTTTCCCGAAAATTAGCTTTCTTGCGGCCGAAGAAGGGCATCAACCGCCTTACGGGTGGCCCACGAGGGTCAGGGGCGCGCCCCCTGCCTCGTGGCCACCTTGGGCACCGTCTCGCGTGGATTTTTCTTCCAGAATTTTCCAAGTATTCCAAAAATAAGCTCTGTCCATTTTTATCCAGTTTGGATTCCGTTTGATATGGATATTATGCGAAACCAAAAACATGCAACAGACAGGAATTAGCACTGGGCACTGGATCAATATGTTAGTTCCAAAAATAGTATAAAAAGTTGCCAAAAGTATATGAAAGTTGAGTAATGTTGGCATGGAACAATAAAAAATTATAGATACGACAGAGACATATCAACATACATAGTTTCATCCATAGGTAGCAAGTTCCACATTGTTCATCGATACGAAATCAAAACAGAAAGTAAACAGAAGCACTCCAACAATGCAAGCTTCGGTGAAGTGAATCAAATCTGCAAAAATCGGAAATAAGAATGTTAGAAAAGAAGACTAGAAGAAGAAGAAGAAGAAGAAGAAGAAGAAGAAGAAAAAGAAGAAGAAGAAGAAGAAGAAGTATATGGCATTTATGAGGCTACCAAGGTTATGATGCCATTTTTGACCTAAGTAAGCTAATTATGCCATTTTTGACATAACTAAGTTAACTATAGGGTCATTATTGAGCTAACCTAGGTAACTAAGCATATTAGAGCTAACTTTGCATATTAGAGCTAACTTAGAGCTAGCTTAGGTCATTTTGGAGGAAACAAGCTAAGTATAGGTCAGTTTAGAGCTAACTTAGGTAAAATGGATCATTTGGAGCTAAGTAAGCTTATTATGTCATTTTGGAGGAAAATACGCTAAGTATATGAAATTTATGAGGTTACTAAGGTTATTATGCAATTTTTGACCTAAGTAAGCTAATTATGCCATTTTTGACATAAGTAAGATAAGTATAGGCCATTATTGAACTAACATAGGTAACTAAGCATATTAGAGCTAACTTAGCATATTAGAGCTAACTTAGCATATTAGAGCTAACTTAGGTCATTTTGGAGCAAACAAAGCTAAGTATATGTCATTTTAGGGCTAACTTAGGTGAAAATAAGCTTATCATGTCACTTTGGAGGAAAATAAGCTAAATATATGACTTTTATGAGCTAACCGTTATTACGCAATTTTTGACTTAAGTAAGCTAATTATGTCATAAATGAACTAAATAAGCTAAGTATAGGTCATTATGCATTTGTTAAGCAAAACACTAGAGAAAACTTACCGTCATCATGGAGGTGAAGCACCGGGGTTGGTCGTGCTGGTTACACCTGGAGAAGGTTTGTGCGATGCTTGTCTGGAGTTATGCTACACCAAAGATCATTTACAATGTCTCGTTAGCATGATGACACTCAAATGTTAAGACTAGTAACTAATGACCATTCAAATGAAACTCACCGTCGTCCCTGGAGCAATGACTAGCATCGGCGGAGGGGTCTAACCGGTCTTCTCGCACATAGACTGCACATTCGGTTTTGACGAGTCAGTCATATTAGTTACTAATGAAACAAACATTACATGCATGATTTGGCTAATATGCAGAAGAAACTTACCACGAGGAGCTCGTACATGGCTCAGTGAGCCGCTTCATTCCGTTACCTCTCCTCCTCCAACAACATAGTCGTCCTCTTCTCCGACTCCCTCTCCTCCTCCACCACCTGCCGGTCCCTCTCCTGCAGAAGCGCCTGGGTTGCCTCTCTCTCTTTCTGAAGAGCAGCCTGCAACACCACACCTCATTAGCATTGTAATCATCGATGGCCACACACACACAATGTAATGGAGGAAATATATATGAGTCTATATAACTAACCTCGAAGGCGAGCTCAACTGGCCATGGATGAGGCCTTATCCTAGGACATGAGCTCGTTTGGCGCGCCTTGATCTTCGGGAGAGTGCGAGGACAACGTATAAGTCCATCTCCAATGGCTATTGAGCCATGGGACCTCCTGCCACCAGATATCATCACCAGCTCTGGATCAAACTGTTGGCTCGGGTTAAATTCCTCCCCTTTCCTCGCCTTCCCCTCATCTCTGTACCTCACGAGCTTGTTGTGGGAGGAGATGTTGGTGAAGTTATCTGGATGATTGAGGTCGGACACAGAGAATGCCTTGGCCTTCTTGTACAAGGCAGTATGGGCCATGGCATAGAGGTCGTACACCTCTGGCACCTCCGCCTTATTGTGTCGCACCTAAAAGAGAGGAATAGAGTAAATTAGTAATTAAAGGGCTCAGGCTAGCATGAAGAATGAATTGCATGAATCATGAAGTAAACCACATACCCAGTTCCGCCCGAACTGATATAAGTTAGCGTTGCCTTGATGGTCTGGCACACCTTCCATTTGGGCATGCTGGTCCTTGGCATTGTTGTGGAGGGCTAGCCATTGGTTTGAGCACCACTCATCCACCAACGCCTCCCAACAATCCATCTTATCTGCACACCATCTCAGGGGCACCTAAGTTAGTAAAGAGAAATTTGAGCGCTACGCCTACGAATCAAATCAAGGAAACTAACCTTCATGTACTACTCCTTCAGAAACTTTCTGTGGCATGACGGATTGGCCTTCTTAACACCACGCGAGGCATAGTAGTCTCGAACAGCCTGCACCCGAGCCTCGTGTCGTAAGTTTTGTAGTAGGCGCTTGCACTTGGCATCGATAACCTGTGCCACGGCTTCCTCGTATCCATCCTCACACCTGTAGAAGGTATGCAATCAAACAAGACAACATTGATTAGTACAATAAGTAGCTATTTGAAGATTTTTAATTGTGGAAAGGAGAAATTACCCAAAACTTTCTAACTTGCAGATCAACTCTGGCTCCAACTCTTCCATTTCTTCTAGCACGCCAGTCGATAGTTCTTTCGCACAAAGAACACAGAAGAAATAGCTCAGCTCTTCTAGTACAAGCCATTCATCCTCAGGGATAAAGCCTCACAACATCACCGACATTACCCGCCCAAGCCATATGTGCCAATCATGACTCTTGAGACCAAATATTTTCAATTTTTTAAGACTCGCCCCCTCTTTAGATCCGTGGCATACCCATCGGGGAACATCAATTGCATTTTCACCCACAAGATAATTTCCCTCATAACTGGCCTTCCAAGATTGAACCATGCCATTGGCTTCGTCCAGTTCTGCTTTCCTTTCGATTCTTGCATGTTTTGTAACGGTCTATCACATAGAGCCTCCCGATCGACTCTAGCCTTAGCATTATCCTTTGACTTCCCCTCTATGCTGAACAATGTACCAAAAAGGGCCTCGACGATATTATTTTCAGTGTGCATCACGTCGATGTTATGTGGGCAAAGGAGGTCTTTGAAGTAAGGCAGATCCCATAAGCATGTCTTATAAGTTTAGGCGTGTTCCGAATTATACCCCTTGAAATACCCTGGCTGCTCTGGATCTGGCTCGAGAGTGTTTAACTGATCTAGGGTATGTTGGCCTATCAACATAGGTGGTGCAGAGTTTTGACAACTCTACCTTTGATGAAGTTCTTCTTGTCTTTTTTGAACTTATGGCGAGGATCCAGGAACTGTCTATGCAAGTCGAAGCAAGAAAACTTGTGACCCGCCTACAACAAACGAAATTGAAGAGCTGCCTTGCATGTGGGGCACGGGAACCTTCCATGCACACACCAGCCAACAAATAGCGCATACGCCGGCAAGTCATGCATCGAGTACATGTACCAGACACACATTATGAAGTTATGTTTGCTAGTAGTGTCGTATGTCTTGAACCCATCATCCCAAGCTTCTTGCAATTCATCCTTAAGTGGCTGCATGTACACATTCATATTCTTCCCCGGATAGTTGGGCCCTGGAATTATCAATGTCAGGAAAATGTTCTTTCTTTGCATAATCTGTCTGAGGGGGAGATTGAGTGGAATGACAAATATAGACCAACAACTATATTGGGTTGCCGTCATACCAAACACGTTGAACCCATCCGTGCTGATGGCGACTCGAGGATGCCTTAGATCTGCCGCCTTTTGCTCATGTAATGCATCGAAGTGCTTCCATGCAGAACCATCCGATGTGTGTACCATCATCTGATTCCCATCTGCATCTCGTTCGGTTCTTTTGCCCATGTTGTGCCATGTCATCTGTCTGGCCATCTCTTCGAGCATGAAAATACGTTGAAGTCTTAGTATGATTGGCATATACCGAAGAATGTTAACGGGGATTTTGGTCTGCCTCTTCTCACCCATACTATTGTCTACCAGAACATACCTAAAAGACTTGCAAATGGGACAATAGTTCAAGTCCGCATACTCAAGACTAAATAAGGCACATCCTTTCTCACAGGCATCTATCTTCTCATAGGGCATCTTAAGTCCATGGAGGATTTTGTCCGACTGGTACAGGTTTGCAGGCATTACATGGCCTTTGGGTAGAAAGTGTCCAAATATTGTCATCATCGTGTCGTAGCATTCTTTGCCCAAGCTGAATTGAGCCTTCAGAGACATTACTTGTGAGATGGCATCCAGCTGACAAAGTTCAATGTGCTTGTGGAGAGGACATTTTGAGGACTCCAACATTTCATTGAAGGCCTTTGCAGATTCCTCCATCTAATCGTCCGAATCCCGAGCATCATCAAAGTCTTGCACCATGTCTTCCATCCCGGTACCATGCTCGTCGATGTGACGACGAACCACCTTAGCCCTAGAATGTTGGGCAGACTCACCATGAAATATCAACACCGTATAACCGGTTGTAAAACCCCACTTCTGCAGGTGTTTACCCATTTCATCCCTGTCCTCTTCTGAAAGTTGTCGCACCTAGCACAGGGGCACCGGGTTTTTCTCTAGCCATTTGCAAATGCTGGTCTCACAAAACCCTTGGTTTTTGTTAACCATTCATTGGTCATGTCTTTCTGACTAGTGTGACCGGTGTACATCCACGCACGATTACTCATCTTGCCTAACTACTGGACACACAAGAAATATATATATATAATTCAGCATGTATATTCATCAGTTAATCTAATTTGTCAGTTTTATTACGTCCATGCAACCCACACGCTGATAGGTAAAGATAGGTCCTAATCCCACCCGAGTATGTGTAGATTGGGTTCGTTTTCCCATGCTCTGCTCTGGATCAGACGCAAAATTTCGGCAGCGCCTCCTTGAAGGAAATATGCCCTAGAGGCAATAATAAAGTTGTTATTTATATTTCCTTATATCATGATAAATGTTTATTATTCATGCTAGAATTGTATTAACCGGAAACTTAGTACATATGTGAATACATAGACAAACAGAGTGTCCCTAATATGCCTCTACTTGACTAGCTCGTTAATCAAAGATGGTTAAGTTTCCTAACCATAGACATGTGTTGTCATTTGATGAATGGGATCACATCATTAGAGAATGATGTGATGGACAAGACCCATCCGTTAGCTTAGCATTATGATCATTTAGTTTTATTGCTATTGCTTTCTTCATGACTTATACATATTCCTCTGACTATGAGATTATGCAACTCCCAAATACCGGAGGAACACCTTGTGTGCTACCAAACATCACAACGTAACTGGGTGAATATAAAGATGTTCTACAGGTGTCTCGGAAGGTGTTTGTTGAGTTGGCATAGATCGAGATTAGGATTTTTCAGTCCGAGTATCGGAGAGGTACCTCTGGGCCCTCTTGGTCACGCAAATCACTATAAGCCTTTCAAGCAATGTGACTAATGAGTTAGTTGCAGGATGATGCATTATGGAACGAGTAAATAGACTTGCCGATAACGAGATTGAACTAGGTATGAGGAAACCGACGATCGAATCTCGGGCAAGTAACATACCGATGACAAAGGGAATGACATATTTTGTTATGCGGTTTGACCGATAAAGATCTTAATAGAATTTGTAGGATCCAATATGAGCATCCAGGTTCCGCTATTGGTTATTCACCGGAGATGTGTCTCGGTCATGTCTACATAGTTCTCAAACCCATAGGGTCCGCACACTTAATGTTCGATGACGATTTGCATTATGAGTTATATGTTTTTGTGACCGAAGTTTGTTCGGAGTCCCGGATGAGATCATGGAAATGACGAGGAGTCTCAAAATGGTCAAGATGTAAATATTGATATATTGGAAGGTTATATACGGACACCTGCATGGTTCCGATAAGGTTCGGGGATTTTTCGAAGTAGTGGGAAAGTTAATGGGCCTAATGGGCCATAGCGGAGGAGAGGAGGCAGGCCACAGGAGGTGGCACGTGCCCCCCCTTGCCCAATCCGAATTGGGCAAAGGGAGGGGGTGCGACCCCCTCTTTCCTTCCCCTTCTCCCTCCTTTCCCCTTTCTCCTCTCCGTTGGAAGGAAGGGGGCAAATCCTACTTGGACTAGGAGTCCAAGTAGGACCCCCCCTTGGCGCGCCCCCCTTTATATACGGGGACGGGGGCCACCCCAAAGACACACCAAGATTTCTCTTAGCCGTGTGCCGTGCCCCCCTCGACAATTTACTCCTCCAGTCATAGCGTCGTAGTGCTTAGGCGAAGCCCTACGCGGATCACATCACCATCACCGTCACCATGCCATCGTGCTGTCAGAACTCTCCCACGGCCCTCTACTAAATCAAGAACTCGAGGGATGTCATCAAGCTGAACATGTGTTGAACACGGAGGTGCCGTACTTTTGGTACTTGGATCGGTTGAATTGTGAAGACGTTATCAACCGTTAACCTAACGCTTCTGCTTTCGGTCTATGAGGGTACATGGACACACTCTCCTCGTCTCGTTGCTATGCATCTCTTAGATAGATCTTGCGTGTTCGTAGGATTTTTTTTGAAATTGCATGCTACATTCCCCAACACTGGCATCCGAGCCAGGTCTATGCATAGATGATATACACGAGAAGAACACAAAGAGTTGTGGGCGATAATAGTCATACTGCTTACCCCCAACATCTTACTTTCATTCGGCGGTATTGTTGGATGAAGCGTCCCGGACCGACATTACATGACCGCGTTCATGAGACTGGTTCTACCGACGTGCTTCACACACATGTGGCTGCCGGATGTCTGTTTCTCCAACTTTAGTTGAATCGAGTTTGACTACGGCCGGTCCTTGTTGAAGGTTAAAACATCACACTTGACGAAAAATTGTTGTGGTTTTGATGCGTAGGTAAGAACGGTTCTTTCTAGAAGCCCGTAGTAGCCACGCAAAACTTTCAACAACAAAGTAGAGGACGTCTAACTTGTTTTTGCAGGGCATGTTGTGATGTGATATGGTCAAGACGTGATGATATATAAATTATTGTATGAGATGATCATGTTTTGTAAAATTTATCGGCAACTGGCAGGAGCCTTATGGTTGTTGCTTTATTGTATGAAATGCAATCGCCATGTAATTGCTTTACTTTATCACTAAGTGGTAGCGATAGTCATAGAAGCAATAGTTGGCTAGACGACAACGATTCTACGATGGAGATCAAGGTGTCAAGCCAGTGAAGATGTAGATCATGATGGTGCTTTGGAGATGGAGATCAAAGGCAGAAGATAATGATGGCCATATCATGTCAGATATTTTGATTGCATGTGATGTTTATCCTTTATGCATCTTATTTTGCTTAGTACGATGGTATCATTATAAGATGATTGAGGGAGTCCTGGATTAGGGGGTGTTCGGGTAGCCAGACTATACCTTCAGCCGGACTCCAGGACTATGAAGATACAAGATTGAAGACTTCGTCCCGTGTCCGGATGGGACTTTCCTTGGCGTGGAAGGCAAGCTTGGCGATGCGGATATTCAAGATCTCCTACCATTGTAACCGACTTTGTGTAACCCTAACCCTCTCCGGTGTCTATATAAACCGGAGGGTTTTAGTCCGTAGGACAACTTCATCATACAACAATCATACCATAGGCTAGCTTCTAGGGTTTATCCTCCTTGATCTCGTGGTAGATCTACTCTTGTACTACCCATATCATCAATATTAATCAAGCAGGACATAGGGTTTTACCTCCATCAAGAGGGCCCAAACCTGGGTAAAAATCGTGTTCCTTGCCTCCTGTTACCATCCGGCCTAGACGCACAGTTCGGGACTCCCTACCCGAGATCCGCCGGTTTTGACACCGACATTGGTGCTTTCATTGAGAGTTCCTCTGTGTCGTCGCTTTTAGGCCCGATGGCTCCTTCGATCATCAACAACGATGCAGTCCAGGGTGAGACTTTTCTCCCCGGATAGATCTTCGTCTTCGGCGGCTTCACACTGCGGGCCAATTCGCTTGGCCACCTTGAGCAGATCGAAAGCTACGCCCCTGGCCATCAGGTCAGGTTTGGAAGCCTAAACTACACGGCTGACATCCGCGGGGACTTGATCTTCGACGGATTCAAGCCACAGCCAAGCGCGCCGCACTGTCTCGATGAGCATGATATAGCTCTGCCGCCGAACAGCGCCTTGGAGGCCGCACACGCATCGGTTCCGACCATTGATTCGGAGCCTACTACGCCGATCGAGGATCAGTGGTTGGACGCTGCCTCAGGGGCTGCGATCTCAGAGGTGATCGAGCCGAACTCCAGCCCCGCACTCCGCATGGCCCGTGACTCAGAGGAGCCGGATTCCTCTCCGAACTCCGAGCCCCCCGCGCCGCTGCTGATTGAATCCGATTGGGCGCCGATAATGGAGTTCACTGCCGCGGACATCTTTCAGCACTCGCCCTTCGGCGACATCCTAAATTCTCTAAAGTCTTTCTCTTTATCAGGAGAGCCCTGGCCGGACTACGGTCAGCAAGGATGGGATTCAGATAATGAAGAAATTCAAAACCCACCCACCACCCACTTCGTAGCCACTGTCGACGACTTAACCGACATGCTCGACTTCGACTCCGAAGACATCGACGGTATGGATGACGATGCAGGAGATAACCAAGAACCAACGCCTATAAGGCATCGGACAGCCACCTCATCTCACGATGTGTACATGGTGGATACCCCTAAAGGAAGCAACAACGAGGAAAACGGGGATGGAAAGAGGGATCGATCTCTCGAAAAACAATCAAAGCGTCGGCGTAAACGCCGACCCAAGCCCCGCCTCGATAAAGACCCAGCCATAGAGCAGGATGAGCCGGTAGACGACGAGCATGCCTTAGAGCAACCGTCCCAACAGGACAACCCGGATAGAGAAACCGAACATCCCTCCCCCAGCGAAAATGGCATTCCGGACGACCCTACGCCGGACAAGCCCACGAAGTAGAAGAACCTCCACAAACGGCTCGTTGCAACCGCACGCAGCCTGAAAAAGCAAAAGCGGAAGCTAAAAACTGCGGAAGATGCACTCAGGATCAGATGGAGTAAAGTAGTCAATACCGCAGACAAATACGGCGACAGTCGCCGCACTAAAAGCTATCCGAAGAGAAAGCTACTGCCTGAATTCGACGAGGAGGCCTTAGAGCCCTCGCATTCCAAAAGTGAGAAAGCCACACGGTCGGATAGACGACCCCATGGCCAGCATAAAGCGGCAAGCAGCACCGCACTTAAGCCGGCATGCGACCCACTTAAGGATTCGCATCATGGCCCAGCCAGGTCCATTTACGGGCCAAGAAAGCAAGCTCTCGTAAGCAATGCAATAAAGCCATTATCAGAATCCGGCACACCCAAATATAGGGGTGCCGCACACCCCCTATGTTTCACCGATGAGGTCCTGGATTATGAATTTCCAGCGGGATTCAAACCCGTAAACATAGAGGCATATGAAGGAACAACAGACCCTGGAGTCTGGATCGAGGATTATATCCTCCACATACATATGGCTAGAGGAGATGACCTCCACGCCATAAAATACTTACCCCTCAAGCTTAAAGGGACAGCCCGGCATTGGCTCAAAAGCCTTCCTGAAAACACAATCGGAAGTTGGGAAGAGCTCGAGGACGCTTTCTGAGCAAATTTTCAAGGGACCTATGTCCGCCCTCTAGATGCAGACGATCTTAGTCACATAACTCAACAGCCCGGAGAGTCAGCTCGGCAATTCTGGAATAGATTTCTTACTAAAAAGAATCAGATAGTCGACTGTCCGGACGCTGAAGCCTTAGCGGCTTTCAGGCATAATGTCCGAGACGAATGGCTCGCCAGACACCTCGGCCAAGAAAAGCCAAGAACAATGGCTGCACTAACAAACCTCATGACCCGCTTTTGCGCAGGAGAGGACAGCTGGTTGGCAAGATGCAGCACCAGTGACCCAAGTACACCCGAAACTAGGGATGGAAACGGAAAACCGCGACGCAATAAGGACCGTCGCCGGACTAAGGAAAAAAGTCCGAAGAGCACGGCAGTCAACGCCGGATTCAAAAGCTCACGACAGAATCAGAAAAAGCCGCCCCTCCAAGATAACAGGGACGACCTGTCCAACCTAAACAAAATCTTGGATAGGATATGTCAAATACACAGCACTCCCGGAAAGCCTGCTAACCATACCCACAGAGATTGTTGGGTTTTCAAACAATCCGGCAGACTCAACGCCGAACACAAGGGGCTCGACACACCAAGCGAAGACGAGGACGAACCCCAAAAGCAGAGTACCAGGAAACAAAAGAATTTCCCACAAGAAGTAAAAACAATAAACTTACTCCACATAACAAAACGTGCGGCGCCCATAAAGGTATGCGCCCCACGGCCTATCCCAAAGGAATCCCGCCACTGGTTGTCAAAACCAATCATCTTCGATCATCTGGATTATTCCAGAAGTATCAGGAACCCGGGCTGGACTGCCCTGGTACTCGATCCAATAATTGGCGGACTCTAGTTTTCAAATGTCCTTATGGATGGTGGCAGCGGACTCAACCTGATATATCAGGACTCAATCCGCCACATGGGGATCGACCCCAAAAGAATTCGCCACAGCAAAACCTCCTTTCAAGGAGTAACGCCAGGTCCGGACACCCATGGCATGGGTTTTCTCCGGCTCGAGGTTATTTTCGGCTGTGCCGATAACTTCTGTCGCGAAACGCTGACTTTCCACATCGTCCCATTATCAAGTCGCTACCAAGCACTACTGGGCCGCGAAGCTTTCGCCCGCTTTAATGCAATACCGCATTATGCATCTCTTACGCTTAAGATGCCCGGTCCATGCGGCATCATCTCCTTAAAGGGGAAGCAGTGAGAACACCTCCTCCAAGCGGAGGATTGTGCGGCCGCTTTAACAGCCCCACAATACAATGGCTTCACAAGCCAAAACATCGGAACATGTCATTAAGACCACGGACACGGATAGACGAGTCCGGCACAAAAGTATCGTTGATAAAGGCTTAGTGGCCATATACCCCTGCGCTAGGGGCTTCACACGTATAAAATAAGAGACAATAAAGCTCAATTTTTCATATTTTACTTTACACTTTGTTTATTTCATATAACTTTTGTTCGGCACGCCCCTTTTTCAACTTAATTGCTCTCTTTTTACATATGAACGTCGTGCTGCGCCCGTCCAGGATACGGCACAACGGAGACACAGGCGCAGACGTGCAGTAGGGACCCGTTCCAAGGATTCTTTTCAGATTAAGACCCTGCGTAAACCTTTTTTATTGTCTCTTGTTGATACACATCCCCTGGTTCTATGACCAAGGAGGAGGCTGGCGTCTTGGCATGTGGCCACGTCAGAATTCTTGCGCGTACCTGGACACTAGGGGCTTATACCTCAGAGCGTTACCTCGCCCGCTCTCATAAAGACCGAATACCTTAGGGAGTGTTCGGCGTCGCGAGTTTGTCCCTATATGCATCAGCTCCGAGTCATGATTTTGGTCAAATGTTGGGTTGCCCAGCTCCTGTGTTCAGCTGCCTTACGTTTCGCTCTATCGGCTAAGGCGACACCAGGAGAACTACTGCGATTGTGCCCTGGTTCGGCCAGGCGAGCACCTCAATAGAGAAAGCCGAAAACCAACTGTCATGATATGGCGTGAGACTGGTCAACCACTCGATGACTCTCCGGAATCTGTAGGATTCCTCCGCATTAACGAAGGGCTGTTTCCCGGCCAGGCACATACGCGCCCCGAATTCGGGCGAGCGCAGTCGCCACCAGGGGCTACCTAAATAGTCCCATTGTCAAGCTCCTATGGCTAAGTGAAAGTGTTAAAGCATTATAGTCCGTTTGCCTAGCTCGCTGCGCTATCACCTCCTTTGTAGGACCAAGACATTGGATTAAGTGTGAAAATGCTCCTTCTGCGAGCACCCCCGCACTATGTGCATGGGGCTGAAGCCAACAACTGCAATCTTTTAGATTTTGTATATATATATATATCTTAAATCGGCCGCACAGGAGGTGTTCCAAATACTTGAAGGCACAAGTATAAAAGGCTACTACAATTCATCAAAATATTGCTTTATAATTACATATGCTATCAGAACATAGCATCCTTCGAGCACCGCGCCTCTATTACATGAGCGCCTTCAAGGACTTCCTGAAAATAGTGCTCGGAGGGTACTCGGCTTTTGTCCGAATCTTGGGATGCAACAACGGTGGTCTCCATCTCTGCCCAGTATGTCTTGACACGGGCAAGAGCCATCCGTGCACCCTCTATGCATGCTGACCTCTTCATCGCATTGATACGTGGCACCGCGTCAACGAATTGCTGCACCAAGCTGAAATAACTTTTCAACTCTGATCTCCCCGGCCACAGATGACCCATGACATACTTCATGGTGAGTCCGGACAATCTATTTAGTTCAGCCCATTGAGCCAGATGATCGTCCACTGCCAGTGGACGCTCTGGATTCTGGAACTGCGACCAGAAAAGCCTTTCCACTTCGTGATCTTCTTGATCTTGAAAGTATTCGGTCCCATCAGCAGCACTCGCTGCCAAATCCAGATAGGTGTCCTCCGCACTCCACATCCGGTCCAACGGAGCAAACTTCGGATCGCAAAACTTCCTCCGCAGCATAAAGGGCTTTCCAGCCGCAATCTGTCCGGCCTGACGCAGCTCCTCCTTCGCAGCTCTCATCGCAGAGCGAGCGTCCTTGGCATCAGCAACGGCCTTCTCTAAGTCCGTCTATCTCGCCCGGTCTTCTTTCTCAAGAAACTTGCAATGGTCAGCAGCACCTTTTAACTTCACGGCCATCTCCTTCTTGCTTCGGCAGTGAGCAGCCTGTTCGGCTCTCAGCTCTTCAAGGGCCTTCTTGGCAGCCGCATCACTTTTCCTGGCTTGTTCCTTAGCTCGGGCAAGTTCCGCTCGAAGACTCTCCACGGCGGCCGCACCATCTGCGTCAAGCACACACATTGTAAGATACTGGCATAAAGCTCCTCTTACCAGATGCCGCCCGAGGAATTGCATACCTTGAGCCTCATCAAGCCGCTCGTTGACGAGCGCAATGTCGGCATCTGCCACGTCAAGTTGACGCTTTAGTTCGGCAAAATCACCAGTTTGGCTCGATTTCGGACACTTTGCCACCTATATACAAAGGCGACATTTTAGACCTGGGATTATGATCCTCTGCGCGCCGTCAATTTTGACAACGCACAGAGTCTCAGGGGCTACTATCTACACAGGGCGCATCTTGTTTATGCGCAACTGACAAAGAAGTACATTATCAAACGTACCTCAAAACCCGTCAGCAAACTTCTGACGGCCTCATGCAATCCACTTTCCGCGGACGAAATCCTTCCAATCACCGTACCCATCAATGCACGGTGCTCCTCTGAGATAGAAGCTCGCCCCAGCAGAATCATCAGCTCCTCCGACCACGCATCGGACGGTGCCGGACTCGTCCTATGACCTCCATTGAAGGCCGGACGCGGAGAACCTTGGGGGGGATATATGGCTACCTTCCACCCCTGCCGGATTCGGAGAAACCCTGCGCGACGACACCTCAGGGTCGCCCGCCTCGCTAGGCGGTATGGCAGGGGGAGGCGTTCCACTCTCCATCATCTCCGGAAGAAGATCGCCCGAAGACGAGCTCTGCTAAGAAGGGCGGAGGTCCGAGCTACAAAGTAAAATTTCGGTTAATCTTCTCAGATAAAAAGCAAGGATTTCTCTCATCCCTCTAAAGGAGAATCTTTCTCTACTTACGGCTCGCTGGAGGGCTGATCCCTTAGAGGGCGTAGTTCGGCCGAGGATCTCCCCGGCGTCGGACCCTCTGATGAGGAATTTCCCCCTCGCTTTGAGGCCATGGTCTCCGGGTAGTCAGAGGTGGCCCTCTTCTTCCCCTTAGGAGAGGAATTGTCGGTTCCTCCCTTCGGAGCAGCCTCCTTCGAGGAGGCCATAGTTTCCTTGTCCTCCCCCTCACTTCCCTCCAAAGGCACGATCTTCAACATCCTGACTAGCACGGGATCCGGCCTGGTCTCAGGAAGGGGAGCCGGACACCGGATCAGCTTTGCCTTCGCTATCCACTCCTGTTTAAAAGGATAGATCTTTTTAGGGGCGAATTTATGACAATTTTACGGATAGCGAGTCTGGGCACAAGGTTACTTACTTGAGTATCCGGGCGATTGCAGCTTAAACCTGCATCCTCGGTCAAATTCGGACACATTGCTTGTGATCCGAAGAACATTTTATACATCTCCACGGGCGTTGCGCCCATAAAATGCTGGAGAGCTCGTGGTCCCTCCGGATTAAACTCCCACAGACGAAGGGAGCGACGTTTGCCGGGCAGTGTTCGGCGAATCAGCATGACCTGCGTCACCTTGACCAGGTTAAGGTCTCTTTCTAAGAGATCCCTAATGCGGCCCTGCAACAAGGGCACGTCTTTGGATAACCCCCAATCTAATCCTTTGTTAACCCATGATGCTAGCCGTGGTGGGGGACCCGAGCGAAAGGCAGGAGGCGCCACCCACTTGGCGCTCCTGGGGGCGGTGATATAGAACCACTCTCGTTGCCACAAGCCGAGCTCCTCTTGAAAGGAGCCCTCGGGCCATGGAGCATCAGCATTCTTACTTATGATAGCGCCTCCGCACTCTGCGTGCCGTCCCTCGATCATCTTCGGCTCCACTCCAAAAGTCTTGAGCCATAATCCGAAGTGAGGAGTAACACGGAGGTACGCTTCGCACACAACGATGAATGAGGAAATGTGGAGGATGGACTCCCGAGCTAAGTCATGAAATTCCAGCCCATAATAGAACATCAACCCCCTCACAAAGGGATCCATCGGGAAGCCTAACCCCCGAAGGAAGTGAGACATGAACACTACGCTCTCGCCGGGCTGGGGACTGGGAATAGCCTGCCTTTGAGCAGGCAACCTATGCGAAATTTCAGCGGTCAAGAACTTAGCCTCTCTCAACTTTAGCATGTCCTCCTCCGTGACGGAGGAGGGCATCCATCGGCCTTGAAGGTCGGAACCGGACATTGTCGAAGGTCCGAAGCGCCTGGAATCTGGAGCCTAGGGTGTTGGAACTCGAGGCGACGGGCGAACTTGTTTTGAGATTGGAGAAAAGGAGTAAGGCCCTGGTCTCTTTATAAGAGGTTGAATACCAGGAGCCCTCCCCGTAACCGTTTGGGACTCGCCTTTAATTGAGAATACATGCTAACGGGCTTGATTGGGTTACCCATGTCCATATTGATGAGAATCCCATAAATAAAGGGGACACGATCTCTGCTTTGACAAGACGTGCCAAGGAAACCGCCTCGCAAAACATGCTGAGGTGGAAAAGTGAAAACGATTCGAATAAAGACTTGGCCGTAGTGTGATGTCACGCTATGGAATACGTCAGCAGATTAAATTTGTGTTAATATCATTCTCTCTATGGCAATACGTGGAAACTTATTTTGCAGAGCCGGACACTACTCTTGGTGTTTACAAACTTTTATGAAGAATTTGGAGGAGGAACCCGCCTTGCAATGCCGAAGACTATCTACGCGCTGGACTCGTTGTCATTGAAGCCTGGTTCAGGGGCTACTAAGGGAGTCCTGGATTAGGGGGTGTTCGGGTAGCCGGATTATACCTTCAGCCGGACTCCAGGACTATGAAGATACAAGATTGAAGACTTCGTCCCGTGTCCGGATGGGACTTTCCTTGGCGTGGAAGGCAAGCTTGGCGATATGGATATTCAAGATATCCTACCATTGTAACTGACTTTGTGTAACCCTAACCCTCTCCGGTGTCTATATAAACCGGAGGGTTTTAGTCCATAGGACAACTTCATCATACAACAATCATACCATAGGCTAGCTTCTAGGGTTTAGCCTCCTTGATCTCGTGGTAGATCTACTCTTGTACTACCCATATCATCAATATTAATCAAGCAGGACGTAGGGTTTTACCTCCATCAAGAGGGCCTGAACCTGGGTAAAACATCGTGTTCCTTGCCTCCTGTTACCATCCGGCCTAGACGCATAGTTCGGGACCCCCTACCCGAGATCCGCCAGTTTTGACACCGACAATGATCCCTCACTAAATTTCAAGGTATACGTGTTCTCCCTGAGTATGCACCATTGCTACATTTCGTCGTGCCAAGACACCATGTGATGATCGGGTGTGATAAGCTCTATGTTCACATACAACGGGTGCAAGCTAGTTTTGCACGTGCACAATACTCAGGTTAAACTTGACGAGCCTAGCATATGTAGATATGGCCTCGGAACACTGAGACCAAAAGGTCGAATGTGAATCATATAGTAGATATGATCAACATAGTGATGTTCACCATTGAAAACTACTCCATCTCACGTGATGACCGGTCATGGTTTAGTTGATATGGATCATGTGATCACTTAGATGATTAGAGGCATGTCTATCTAAGTGGGAGTTCTTAAGTAATATGATTAATTGAACTTTAATTTATCATGAACTTAGTCCTGATAGTATTTGCATAACTATGTTGTAGATCAATAGCTCGCGATGTAGCTCCCCGTTTATTTTGATATGTTCCTAGAGAAAAACTAAGTTGAAAGATGTTAGTAGCAATGATGCGGATTGGATCCATGATCTGAGGATTATCCTCATTGCTGCATAGAAGAATTATGTCCTTGATGCACCGCTAGGTGATAGACCGATTGCAGGACCAGATGCCGACATTATGAACGTTTGGCGAGCTCGATATGATGACTACTTGATAGTTTAGTGCACCATGATTTATGGCTTAGAATCGGGGCTTCAAAGACATTTTGAACGCCATGGAGCATATCGGATGTTCCAAGAGTTGAAATTAGTATTTTAGACTCATGCCCATGTCGAAAGGTACGAGACCTTTGACAAGCACTTTGCCTACAAGATGGAGGAGAATAGCTCAGCTAGTGAGCATGTGCTCAGAATGTCTGAGTACTACAATCACTTGAATCAAGTGGGAGTTAATCTTCCAGATAAGATAGTGATTAACAGAATTCTCTAGTCACTATCACCAAGTTACTGGAACTTCGTGATGAACTATAATATGCAAGGGATAACAGAAACGATTCCCAAGCTCTTCGTGATGCTGAAATCAACAAAGGTAGAAATCAAGAAAAGCATCAAGTGTTGATGGTTGACAAGACCACTAGTTTCAAGAAAAGGGCAAAGGGAAGAAGGGGAACTTCAAGAAGAACGGCAAGCAAGTTGCTGCTCAAGTGAACAAGCCCAAGTCTAGACCTAAACCTGAGACTAAGTGCTTCTACTGCAAAGGGGCTGGTCACTGGAAGCAGAACTGCCCCAAGTATTTGGCGGATAAGAAGGATGGCAAAGTAAACAAAGGTATATTTGATATACATGTTATTGATGTGTACTTTACTAGTGTTTATAGCAACCCCTCAGTATTTGATACTAGTTCATTTGCTGAGATTAGTAACTCGAAACAGGAGTTGCATAATGAACAGAGAATAGTTAAGGGTGAACTGACGATGTGTGTTGGAAGTGTTTCCAAGATTGATATGATCATCATTGCACACTCCGTATACTTTCGGGATTAGTGTTGAACCTAAATAAATGTTATTTGGTGTTTGCGTTAAGCATTAATATGATTTGATCATGTTTATTGCAATACGGTTATTCATTTAAAGTCAGAGAATAAATTGTTGTTCTATTTACATGAATAAAACCTTCAATGGTCATACACCCAAGGTGAATGGTCTATTGAATCTCGATCGTAGTGATACACATATTCATAATATTGAAGCCAAAAGATGCAAAGTTAATAATGATAGTGCAACTTATTTGTGGCACTGCCGTTTAGGTCATATTGGTGTAAAGCGCATGAAGAAAATCCATGCTGATGTGTTTTTGGAATCACTTGATTATGAATCACTTGATGCTTGCGAACCATGCCTCATGGGCAAGATGACTAAGACTCCGTTCTCCAGAACAATGGAGCAAGCAACTGACTTATTGGAAATAATACATATTGATGTATGCGGTCCGATGAGTGTTGAGGCTCGCGGCAGGTATCGTTATTTTCTGACCTTCACAGATGATTTGTGCAGATATGGGTATATCTTCTTGATGAAACATAAATCTGAAACATTTGAAAAGTTCAAACAATTTCGGAGTGAAGTGGAAAATCATCTTAACAAGAAAATAACATTTCTACGATCTGATCGTGGAGGAAAATATTTGAGTTACGAGTTCGGTCTTCATTTGAAACAATGCAGAATAGTTTCGCAACTCACGCCACCTGGAACACCACAGCGTAATGGTGTGTCTGAACATCGTAATCGTACTTTATTAGATATGGTGCGATCTATGATGTCTCTTACCGATTTATCACTATCATGTTGGGGTTATGCATTAGAGACAGCTGCATTCATGTTAAATAGGGCACCATCTAAATCTGTTGAGACGACGCCATATGAACTGTGGTTTGTCAAAGAAACCAAAGTTTTTGTTTCTTAAAGTTTGGGGTTTGCGATGCTTATGTGAAAAAGTTTCATCCTGATAAGCTCAAACCCAGATCGGAGAAATGTGCCTTCATAGGATACCCAAAGGAGACAGTTGGGTACACCTTCTATCACAGATCCGAACGCAAGACATTCATTGCTAAGAATGGATCCTTTCTAGAGAAGGAGTTTCTCTCGAAAGAAGTGAGTGGGAGGAAAGTAGACCTTGATGAGGTAACTGTACCTGCTCTCTTATTGGAAAGTAGTTCATCACAGAAATCTGTTCCTGTGACTCCTACACCAATTAGTGAGGAAGCTAATGATGATGATCATGTAACTTCGGATCAAGTTACTACCTAACCTCGTAGGTCAACCAGAGTGAGATCCACACTAGAGTGGCACAGTAATCCTGTTCTGGATGTCATGTTACTTGACCATGATGAACCTATGAACTATGAGGAAGCGATGATGAGCCCAGGTTCGGCGAAATGGCTTGAGGCCATGAAATCTGAGAAGGGATCCATGTATGAGAACAAAGTATGGACTTTGATTGACTTGCCCGATGATCGGTGAGTCATTAAGAATAAATGGATCTTTAAGAGGAAGACGGATGCTGATAGTAGTGTTACTATCTACAAAGCTCGAATTGTCGCAAAATGTTTTCGACAAGTTCAAGGTGTTAACTACGATGAGATTTTCTCACTCGTATCAATGCTTAAAAGTCTGTCTAAATCATGTTAGCAGTTGCCGCATTTTATGAAATCTAGAAAATGGATGCCAAAACTGTATTCCTTCATGGATTTCTTAAAAGAAGAGTTGTATATGATGCAACTAGAAGGTTTTGTTGATTGGTGCTAACAAAGTGAGCAAGCTCCAGCGATCCATCTATGGACTGGTGCAAGCATCTCGGAGTTGGAATATATGCTTTGATAAAGTGATCAAAGCATATGGTTTTATACAGACTTGCGGTGAAGCCTGTATTTACAAGAAAGTGAGTGGGAGCACTACAACATTTCTGATAAGTATATGTGAATGACATATTGTTGATCGGAAATAATGTAGAATTTTCTGGAAAGCATAAAGAAGTGTTCGAAAAGAGTTTTTCAAAGAAAGACCTCGATGGAGCCGCTTACACATTGAACATCAAGATCTATAGAGATAGATCAAGACGCTTGATAAATTTTTTCAATGAGTACATACCTTGACAAGATTTTGAAGTAGTTCAAAATGGAACAGTCAAAGAAGGAGTTCTTGCCTGTGTTGTGAGGTGTGAAGTTGAGTAAAGACTCAAAACCCGACCACAGCAGAAAATAGAAAGAGAATTAAAAGTCATTCCCTATGCCTCATTCATGGGTTCTATAAAGTATGATATGCTGTTTACCAGTCCTATTGTATACCTTAGCATCTCTCTGCCAAGGGAGTAAAATAGTAATCTAGGAGTAAATCACTGGACAGCGGTCAAAATTATCCTTAGAGGACTAAGGAAATATTTCTCGGTTATGGAGGTGATAAAAAGAGTTCGTCGTAAAGAGTTATGTCGATGCAATCATTTTACATCGATCTAGATGACTCTAAGTATCAATCTGGATACATATTGAAAGTGGGAGCAATTAGCTAGAGTAGCTCTGTGCAGAGCATTGTAGACATAGAAATTTGCGAAATACATACAAATCTGAATGTTGCAGACCCGTAGGCTAAACTTCTCTCACAAGCAAAGCATGATCACTCTATGGGTGTTAATCACATAGCGATGTGAACTAGATTATTGACTCTAGTAAACCCTTTGGGCATTAGTCTCATGGAGATGTGAACTAATCACATAAAGATGTGAACTAGATTATTGACTCTAGTGCAAGTGGGAGACTGAAGGGAAAATGCCCTAGAGGCAATAATAAAGCTATTATTTATTTCCTTATATCATGATAAATGTTTATTATTCATGCTAGAATTGTATTAACAGGAAACATGATACATGTGTGAATACATAGACAAACAGAGTGTCACTAGTATGCCTCTACTTGACTAGCTCGTTGATCAAAGATGGTTATGTTTCCTAGCCATAGACATGAGTTGTCATTTTATTAACATGATCACATCATTAGGAGAATGATGTGATTGACTTGACCCATTCCGTTAGCTTAGCACTTGATCGTTTAGTATGTTGCTATTGCTTTCTTCATGACTTATACATGTTCCCATGACTATGAGATTACGCAACTCCCGTTTACCAGAGGAACACTTTGTGTGCTACCAAACGTCACAACGTAACTGGGTGATTATAAAGGTGCTCCATAGGTGTCTTCGAAGGTACTTGTTGAGTTGGCATATTTCGAGATTAGGATTTGTCACTCCGATTGTCGGAGAGGTATCTTTGGGCCCACTCGGTAATGAACATCACTATAAGCCTTGCAAGCATTGTAACTAATGAGTTAGTTGTGGGATGATGTATTACGTAACGAGTAAAGAGACTTGCCGGTAACGAGATTGAACTAGGTATTGATATACCGATGACCGAATCTCGGGCAAGTAACATACCGATGACAAAGGGAACAACGTATGTTGTTATGCGGTTTGCCCGATAAAGATCTTCGTAGAATATGTGGGAGCCAATATGAGCATCCAGGTTCCGCTATTGGCTATTAACCGTAGACGTCTCTCGGTCATGTCTACATAGTTCTCGAACCTGTAGGGTCCGCACACTTAAAGTTCGGTGACGATCGGTATTATGAGTTTTTGTGTTTTGATGTACCGAAGGTAGTTTGTAGTCCCGGATATGATCACGAACATGACGAGGAGTCTTGAAATGGTTGAGATGTAAATATCGATATATTGGACGACTATGTTCGGACACCGGAAAGGTTCCGGAAGGTTTCAGACATATACCGGAGTACCGGGGGGTTACCGGAACCCCCCGGGGGGCTTAATGGGCCTACATGGGCCTTAGTGGAAATAGAGGGCGGCAAGGGGAGTGTGGGGCGCCCCCAAGGCCCAAACCTAATTGGTTTAGGGCAAGGGGGGCGGCCCCCTCTTTCCTTCTCCTCCTCTCCCTTTCCTTCCCCCTCCCCTACTCCTACTAGGAAAAGGAGGAGTCCTACTCCTAGTGGGAGTAGGGCTCCCCCTCTTGGCGCACCTCTCCTTGGCCGGACGCCTCCTCCCCCTTGCTCCTTTATATACGGGGGCAGGGGGCACCCCATAGAAACAACAATTGATCATTGATCTCTTAGCCGTGTGCGGTGCCCCCCTCCACCATAATCCACCTCGATCATATCGTAGCGGTGCTTAGGCGAAGCCCTGCGTCGGTAGCATCATCATCACCGTCACCACGCCATCGTGCTTACGAAACTCTCCTGTGAAGCTTTGCTGGATCAGAGCTCGCGGGACGTCATCGAGTTGAACGTGTGCTGAACTCGGAGGTGTCGTGCGTTTGGTACTTGGATCGGTCGGATCGTGAAGACGTACGACTAGATCAACCGCGTTGTGCTAACGCTTCCGCATTCGGTCTACAAGGGTACGTGGACACACTCTCCCCTCTTGTTGCTATGCATCACCATGATCCTGTGTGTGCGTAGGATTTTTTTGAAATTACTACATTACCCAACATTATGATCATTTACTTTTATTGCTATTGCTTTCTTCATGACTTATACATATTGCTCTGACTATGAGATTATGCAACTCCCGAATACCAGAGGAACACCTTGTGTGCTATCAAACGTCACAACGTAAGTGGGTGATAATAAAGATGCTCTACAGGTGTCTCCGAAGGTGTTTGTTGATTTGGCATAGATCATGATTACGATTTGTCACTCTGAGTATCAGAGAGGTATCTCTGGGCCCTCTCGGTAATGCACATCACTATAAGCCTTGCAAGCAATGTGACTAATGAGTTAGTTGCGGGAAGATGCATTACAGAATGAGTAAAGAGACTTTCTGGTAACGAGATTAAACTCGGTATGAGGATACCGAAGATCGAATCTCGGGCAAGTAACATACCGATGACAAAGGGAATGACATATGTTGTTATGCGGTTTGACCAATAAAGATCTTCGTAGAATATGTAGGGGCGAATATGAGCATCCAGGTTCCACTATTGGTTATTGACCGGAGATGTGTCTCGGTCATGTCTACATAGTTCTCGAACCCGTAGGGTCCGCATGCTTAATGTTCGATGATGATTTGTATTATGAGTTATGTGTTTCGGTGACCGAAGTTTGTTCGGAGTCCCGGGTAGGATCACGTTCATGAGGAGAGTCTTGAAATGGTCGAGAGGTAAAGATTGATATATTGGAAGGTTATATACGGACACCAGAATGGTTCCGATAAGGTTCGAGGATTTTTCGAAGTACGAGGAGGTTACCGGAAGCCCCCGGGAAAGTTAATGGGCCTAATGGGCCATAGTGGAGGAGAGGAGGCAGGCCACAGGAGGTGGTGCGTGTCCCCCTTGCCCAATCTGAATTGGACAAGGGGAGGGGGACCGACCCCCTCTTTCCTTCTCCTTCTCCCTCCTTTCCCCATTCCCCTCTCCGTTGGAAGGAAGGGGGGCGAATCCCCCTTGGGCCGGCCACCTCCTCCTCCCCCCTTTATATATGGGGATGGGGGGCACCCCAAAGACACACCAAGATTTCTCTTAGCCCTGTGCGGTGCCCCCTCCACAGTTTACTCCTCCGGTCATATCATCGTAGTGCTTAGGCGAAGCCCTGCGCGGATCACATCACCATCACCGTCACCACGCCATCGTGTTGTCGGATCAAGTGCTCGAGGGACGTCATCGAGCTGAACGTGTGCTGAACATGGAGGTGCCGTACGTTCGGTACTTGGATCGGTTGGATCATGAAGATGTTCGACTACATCAACTGCGTTAACCAAATGCTCCCGCTTTCGGTCTACGAGGGTGCATGGACACACTCTCCCCGTCTCGTTTCTATGCATCTCCTAGATAGATCTTGAGTGTTCGTAGGATTTTTTTTTTAAATTGCATGCTATGTTCCCCAACACTCCCTGCTGTTCTCTTTATACACGTCTTGGCAACAAACATAGAGGATGTGTACCTGGAGAAAAATAGGGAGGCACTGACGAAATTATGCATCGGATCCGGAGCAGAGCATATGGGAAAATGAACCCAATCTACACATGCTCGGGCTGCCCATGGATAACGTTGGACAATTAAAAATAATCACGGTTATAAATATGCAAATGCGTGCATATTCATAACTTCAACCCTTTCGAATGGGAGACACATACTGTTCACGCATACTAATGATTGAAGACACCTATAGCTAGAAAGTTCATCGGCACGAAGACCGAAACAAAGTAAATAATGAAGGGGGGAGGAGGAGATGCATTTCTTCTTCTTCTTCTTGTGACGAAGAGATATCTCTGAGCCCTCTCAGTAATACAACATCACAAGGAGCTTGCAAGTATGTGACTAGTGAGTTTAGTCACAGGATCTTGTATTACAAAACAAGTAAAAATGCTTGCCGGTAACGAGATTGAACTAGGTATGGAGATACCGATGATCGAATCTCGGGCAAGTAACATATCGCCGGACAAAGAGAATTGTATACAGGATTAACTAAATCCCTGACATTGTGGTTCAACCGATAAATATCTTCATGGAAAATATAGGAATCAATATGGGCATCTAGGTCCCGCTATTGGTTATTGCCCGGAGAGGTGTCTCGGTCATGTCTACATGATTACCGAACCCATAGGGTCGCATGCTTAGCGATCGGTAGCACTAGGGTAATGTTGAGGTATTAATAGTGGAAAGTCTGAATTTAGTTCGGAGTCCCAGATTGGATCTGGGACATCACAAGGAGCTCCAGAATGGTCCGGAGGTAAAGATTTATATATGGGAAGTCATATTCATGGTTCTAGAAAAGTTCGGGAATTTTCAATAGAGTACCAGGAGGTTCTAGAAGGTTCCTGGGGTTCCATCGTGCGGGATGGAAGGACCAACATGGACCGAGGGGTGGGGATACAACCCACATGGGCTGGACACACCATTCCCCAAGGCACGTGTCATTTAAATCTAGAGATAAGGTCTCATTAGTTATCTCTAAATTTAAAGGGTTGAATCTAGAGATAAGATGTTATCTCCAAGTTTAAAGGGATTTCTCCCTTGTGGCCGGCCCTAGGAGGGCTTTGGACACCCTTCCCTGCCCCCTAGCCTATATATAGACGAGGGAGGTGCATGGGAGAAGCCACCCCTTGATCCTTGCCCATTGCCTCTCCCAACTTTTCTCACGTTTCTCGTGTATGTGCTTGGCGAAGCCCTGCCAAAATTCCGCTACCACCACCACCTTGCCGTCGGGATGGTCCCGATCTCATCTACCTCCTCTCCCTTACTTGCTGGACCAAGAAGGGGAGGATGCCATCGAGATGAACGTGTGCAATCTCGGAGGTGTCATCCGTTCAACACTAGATCAGATTGGATCGCGAAGAGTGTGACTACATCAACCCCGTTACATATGCTAACACTTTCGGTCTACAAGGGTACGTAGACTCGCTCCCCTCTCATTGCTATGCATCTCATAGATTAGATCTTTGTAGTTTCGTAGGATTTTTTATTTTCATGCAACGTTCCCCATAAGCTTTGCTAGTTAAACAAGATATTAAAAATAATGTGATTTTTTTGTATTTTGAAATACATAATAAATAAAAATAGAAGTTGTTAGGACCGAGAGTATATCGACCAGAGAGGGGTGAACGGGAAATTTAGAATTTCTTTCGAAACTTCAAATCTGTCAAGACAAAACAACGAAAGTAGAATTGGAACATGAACACTGAAAATAAATAAGCACATGCACACGAAGAGAAATGAACTAAATAGAAAGAACTATGCAAAGCTTTCGATAAAAGCAATGATAATCTTTTGAGTGCAGTAAGAGAGAACTTTCACGATGACAATGGTGACACAAAAGGAAGAGAAGATAAACACATAAACTGAAAAATATGAACTAGACAAAATAATATAAACACTAACTCTAGTAGTAAGATGTTCATCAGAGAATAACTTACTTGAATAACAAAGTAACACCAGAGGGTAAACAAATGAGCATACAAATATACAACTTTGAGAACAACAAATTGAAATACACTATACAACATAGTCATGGCACAGATAATGAATAGAGGTGCCGATAAATGATCAGAGGAATATCTATCGAGACAGAGCACTAAACATAAACTACGGAAAGTAATGCAGTAGAATAGAATTGATCAGTGGTGCTCGATGGCGAAATATGATTTGGTAAATCAGTTCACTCTTCGGCAAAGAGCTACGTCTGATTGGAGGGACCTGTGATTGAACACAGGATCAAACCTATCTCCATCCTATTCTCCTTCAACATGAAGCGGACCAGACTTTGGTTGATTTCACTCGGGGTAGATACTTATTGGCTATCTCCAAACCTTCGACAGACTTGCTTCGTGAACCACAATTAATCTTGGTTGTTGAATACTTTGCTTGGTGGAGGCAATTATTCTTCAACACTCAAGCCTTCATCCATCCGTGTATGCATCTCTCAAGAGTAAAAGGTACAAAAACTCTCAACTCAGATCTATTGTGATGCTCAACCACTATCTAAGTTTTGGCTCTTGATTTTCACTCGGTGGATCTTAAACTCAAATCTCTCGAGAGGGGTGCTCAATCAACCTTCTCAAAATCTCAAGTGGAGCTGCCAATGAAAAATGTTGGAGTAGGGTGGCTATTTATAGTTGCAGCCTTCCCAGATGGGAAATGACCATTTAGGACACGCGGTCCAGCCAATGGCCAACTGACAAGTTTCCAACAGTCAGATTTTGAGCACAACACAACTTTAGTTGAGGAACAAGTAAAGCTGACTCCTCGGTTCGAAAGATATCTCTCATAGTCCAAAGAACAACGTCTCTCACTGCCGAGTAAAACTTTGGAGCACAAAGAGATTTTTATCAATCTTTCATAGGTTTCGGCTAAGCATCACAACATACTTAAATCTCGAATACCTATACCCTCTTAATAGTATGGTGGTCCTATGGCTCAAATACGAGAAAGAAGAACAACAAAACAAATACTACATCTTTGCTTCGCCTTCAATCTTCTCGACTATAGTCATTCTTCTTTGGACACACCAGACAAAAATTGCTTTGAGTCAGCAATATTTTAAGGGGTCAACTCCGTCACAGAATCTTCTCGGTATGTTTCCTCTCGAAATATAGTTCTCTCTTCTCTACAACGCAGGTACTTCTCGGTGAAGTTCTTCAAACTTATCATTAGAATGTAGCATTCTTCTCAATATGTTAGGGGCCATTTCTCTCTATGTGTACTAGCAAATAAATCAGTCCCTTACTGTTTCTGACAACATTCTCCAAAACCCAAGGGGGCAAGTCATTGCACCAAGAGAAGTGTAAGTAAAAATTGTTGGAAGTGTTTTCTTATGCTATAAACCAGACTGTGGTTCCTAGGTTCACTAAGAGTAACTCTACATAAGTTAAAAGTGTGCAAGTAACACGGAAATAGAAAAGGAAGTGAAATATCTCGTGTTGATGCTATTGTATGTAATATGTTGATTTTATACAGGTAGTGTTTCCATAAATCTATAGATTAAACCCTCACTAGCTAGTAATCCACTCTTCGATTGAGATTCTCTTTGCATCATCCAAGTTTTACGTGCATCTATTACCTCCTTTGTGAGTTTTGGATGGTTAATGATAGTTAAGAGACTAATATGTATGCGAGTATACACACGTGAAAGTCCTTGATGATTTGGTTTAACTAGTGGGTGATGACCCCTAAAAATGTTGTGAGAACATTGAAGTCTCTGGAATGCCACATGAAGAATTGAAGCTTGAAGAATAATTTGTTAGTTTCTTTTATTCTTCACTAAGTCATAGGGAGGGGGGTCTATGTGAAGCAAGATCAAAATCTTCAAGTGTGTTTTCAAGCATAACCTATTACTTTAGAGAGTGAATACTTGAACATCTCATTGCAAGCGATTCTTTTAGCTCTAATGTCAAAGTTCATACTTCGAGACATGGGTTAAATTCATCTCTAAGGAGTGGGATGACTTGCCCCTCAAGTCAATACAAGTGCGCTAGTGTTTGAAATTCCGATAGTTTCAACATGTCAACACGCCTATGGGCGCCCCCCTCAGAACAATCATATTGGCCCTAACGGGTTTTTGTTCTAGCTATAAATAGCCCCCTACCCCAACCATTTGTGGTTGGCTGCTCCGCATGAATTGAGACAAGTGTTTCTGTGAGCAACCCTCTCGCACCGAAGTGAACTAACCCCAGATGAGGAAAAACAACCAGAGCCTAAAAACCGAATTATGCTTGAGCATCACCGAAGAAATCCGATTAAGCTTAGATCAGACTTGTTACTCTTTAGAATTGTGGACCCTCTAGGCGCCATTCAGGCATCCGAAGTGTGGATTTACCGAAGAACAACATGTTTGAGTAGTACCTCTAGCTGGCATTGCGGAACTCATTCGCCAACCAGGGTCTAGTTTGTGTGCCACCTGTGTTGATAACCCACAAGTATAGGGGATCACAACAGTTTTCGAGGGTAGAGTATTCAACACAAATTTATAGATTCGACATAAGGGGAGGCAAAGAATATTTGAAGGTATTAGCAGCTGAGTTGTCAATTCAACCACACATGGAGATTAATTATCTGCAGCAAAGTGAACAGTAGCAAAGTAGTATGATAGTTTTGATAATAGTGAATGCAGCCATAGTAACGATAACAGTGATAGCAGTAATTTTGTAGCAAGTGCAACAGTGATGATAGCAGTAGTAACTTAGCAAGAACAATATAAGATAAATTTGTAGGCATTGGATCAGTGACTTGTTGGATGATATTCATCATGAGACAGTTATAACCTAGGGCGATACGACACTAGCTCTAGTTCGTCAATATAATGTAGGCATGTATTCTGTAAATAGCCATACGTGCTTATGGAAAGAACTTGCATGACATCTTTTTTCCTACCCTCCCATGGCAGAGGGGTCCATATTGGGAACTAAGGGATATTAAGGCCTCCTTTTAATAGAGAACCGGAACAAAGCATTAACACATAGTGAATACATGAACTCCTCAAACTATGGTCATCACCGGGAGTGGTCCCGGCTATTGTCACTCCGGGGTTGTCGGATCATAACACGTAGTAGGTGACTATAACTTGCAAGATCGGATCTAGAACATGGATATGATGGTGATAACATAAACGGTTCAGATCTGAAATCATGGTACCCGGGCTCAAAGTGACAAGCATTAAGCATGGCAAAGTCATAGCAACATCAATCTAAGAACATAGTGGATACTAGGGATCAAGCCCTAACAAAACTAACTCGATTACATGATGAATCTCATCCAACTCCTCACCGACCAGCGAGCCTACGAAGGAATTACTCACTCCCGGTGGGGACCATCATGGAATTGGCGATGGAGAAGGGTTGGTGATGACGAAGAACGAAGATCCCCCTCTCTGGAGCCCCAAACGGACTCCAGATCTGGTCTCCCGGTGAAGAACAGGAGGTGACGGTGGCTCTGTCTCATGGATCACGATAATTATTTCTCCCTGATTTTTTTCCTGGAAAAATAGGTATTTATGGAGTTGGAATCAGGGTCTGCGGGGCCACCAGGTGGGGATAACCCACCTGGGTGCGCCTAGTGAGGGGGGCGCTGTAACACCCTCGATGCGGGTATATCTCCCACGCGTCGAAGCACGACTTAGAGGCATAACCGCATTGAAAGCAATCTCGCAAGAAAGGTAATTTTTACACAACCCATGTAATACATAGGGGAAAGAGATACATATTTGGCTTACCATCGCCACTTCTCAGAATACATGAATAAAGCATTACATCATCCAGATACACACAAGGTCCGACTACGGAGCCCAAAATAAAAGAAGACTACCTCAAAAGCTACACGGATCCCCGATCGTCCCAACTGGGCTCCACTACTGATCAACTGGAAACGGAACAACATAAAGAACATGATCTTCATCGAGCTCCGCCTTGAGCTCGGTTGCGTCACCTGCATGGTTTCATCGGCACCTGCAAACTGGTTTTGGAAGTATCTGTGAGTCACGGGGACTCAACAATCTCACACCCTCGCGATCAAGACTATTTAAGCTTATAGGTAGGGGTAAAAAGGTATGAGGTGGAGCTGCAACAAGCGACTAGCATATTTGGTGTCTAACATACGCAAAAGAGAGCGAGAAGAGAAGGCAAAGCATGGTCGAACAACTATGATCAAGAAGTGATCCTAAAACAACCTACGTCAAACATAACTCCAACACCGTCTTCACTTCCGGACTCCGCCGGAAAGAGACCATCACGGCTACACACGCGGTAGATGCATTTTAATTAAGTTAAATTTCAGGTTTTCTACAACCAGACATTAATAAATTCCCATCTGCCCATAACCGCGGGCACGGCTTTCGAAAGTTCAAATCCCTGCAGGGGTGTCCCAACTTAGCCCATAACAAGCTCTCACGGTCAACGAAGGATATTCCTTCTCCCAAGACAATCCGATCAGACTTGGCATCCCGGTTACAAGACATCCTCGACAATGGTAAAACAAGTCCAGCAAGATCATCCGATGCGCCGACATCCTGATATAAGCTGCACATATCTCGTTCTCAGGGCAACACCGGATGAGCGCTCCGTACAACTAAAACCAGCCCTCAAGTTTCCCCGAGGTGGCGTTGCAAAGGACTCTAGTTTGGACCAACACTTAGACAAGCACTGGCTCGAGGGGGGGTTAAAATAAGATGACCCTCGGGATGCGTGACTCCCAAGGGAAAAAGGCAAGGTGGCGAACGGTAAAACCAAGGTTGGGCCTTGCTGGAGGAGTTTTATTCAAAGCAAACTGTCAAGGGGTTCCCATTATAACCCAACCGTGTAAGGAACACAAAATCCGGGAACATAACACCCACCCTTTGCCAAGTATATAGATGTATTAATATAAATAAGAGATATTGTGATATCTCAACAAATATCCATGTTCCAACAAGGAACAAACTCCAATCTTCACCTGCAACTAACAACGCTATAAGAGGGGCTGAGCAAAGCGGTAACATAGCCAAACAACGGTTTGCTAGGACAAGGTGGGTTAGGGGCTTGGCTTAACAATATGGGAGGCATGATAAGCAAGTGGTAGGTATCGCAGCATGAGCATAGCAAAAGAGCGAGCAACTAGCAAGCAAAGATAGAAGTGATTTCGAGGGTATGTTCATCTTGCCTGAGATCCCTCAAGGAAGAAGAACGAGTCCATGAAGAAGACAAACGGACGTAGTCGAACAAATCCTCACAAATGCAACATTAACGGAACCAACCCGAAGAAGCAACACCGGAAAGAAGCAAACAACAGAGTAGACAACGACCACATAAGCATGACATGATGCACAACCAAATATGATGCATGTCCGGATTAAGGAGGCATGACATGGCAAAGTGCTCAAGCAATTCTACAAATTAAGTGGAGATCAATATGCAACAAGTTGCATATTGACGGAACACCACATGACTTATTTAGTTCGATCTCGTTTATGTACTCAACAATATCCAATGTTGTTTAGCATGGCAAGAGGTGAAGCATAATGAAAACTACCTAGCTAGGCAAATTTAAATGAGGCCGGAAACAACAAGCAACAAGTCCGGAAAGTCCTCATGTGCAAATTTTAAGGTTTGGTACTGTTCTGCCCTAAACACAATTTTAGAGTTATTAAACATGCAAAGTAAAGCCACCATGATAAACTAGGCATTTTTCTACCCCATTTACATATAAATTTTATTAAGTTTGGAGCTACGGTTATTTAGTTATGAAATAAAACATTTTAACGAGTTATTTAAGCAAATTTAAACAAACGACATTTTAAACATTTTAAACATACATGAAAGTGGCAAATTATTAATCTACACAAAATTCTAAGCAAGTTTCATTTTTAAAGTTTTTACATATGATGCACAGTTTGTGAGTAATGAAATGCATGAAGTTTAGGGGTTGATCTGCTAAAGTGCAATTCCTTGGAAATTGATAAAATCGCAGCTAAGGAAAAAAACCTATGCATGCTGAAAATGCTGGGCGCTGGGCTTTGGGTGGCTCACCATGGGCTTTGGCCCAACTAGAGAGGAAGGATGCCGGTTGCTGGGCCTGCAGCGGTGTGGCCTAGTTCGGTGGATCTAGAGGTCGATGGGCCACTCCAGATCGAGGCGACTCCAGATCGAGGTGAGGCCGGCCTAGGCGAAGTCAACACGGGCGAGGTGTTCGCTCTCTCGAAGGAAACAGAGGATGCAGCACTAGGGGCCGAGGCGATGCAGTCAACGACGCGGGGTGGTTGAAGTGGCTGCAGTTGCCGCTCGTTGCAGAGGAGATGTGGCGTGGCGAGGAACTTGCAGCGGCGGGCGCCACGCTGGAGAGGAGGCGGGCTTGGCAATGCACTTGGCGAGGACGAGGGCGGCGAAGGAGCAGGAGGCTAACAAGGTCCCGTACGGGCGGCTTCGCGGATCCGTCGGGGACGAACGGGTGACGGCGCGCACGTCGAGGACGCGACCAGGGATGGGGTTCCTGCCCAGCGAAGAGAGAGCAGAGAGATGAATCGCAGAAAGAAGAAAAGGAAGTGAAGAGAGCAAGGGAGACGGGGCGCGGCACGGGCCTACTGGATGTGGTCGTCGACGGCAAGGCGGAAGGTTGCGATTCGGAGGAGCTCGAGATCGAGGGGCTCTGGCGACGAGGATAGCTTGGCTGGTGGTGTCCACGAGCTGCAGCAGCAGTCGGGCAGAGGCAAGGCGGTGGTGTCGAGATCCGGGCACGGGGGTTCCGTTCCCGGCACCGAAATGGAGGTGGGGCGCACCGGCGAGGAGAGGAGCGCTCGGGCGCTGCTGCTTCCTGGGGGTGGAGCGCCGGGCAGGGGCCGAGGAAGGAGGTGGGTGCATCGGGATGGAGGGTTGGTCAGGCATGGAAAGAGAGGAGCAGGTGGATCGGGCAGAGATCCCGATGAGGAGGAGATAGGAAGAGTGGCGCGGCAGCTAGAGGGATCCCTAGAAACTATGGATTTGGTCTCGGGTTAGACTAATATATATAGCGAGTAGGATAGGTTAGGGGCTAACTCGTCCCTCCGATCGTAATCGGACGGTCAGGAAAAATAGGCTAGGGAGTCCAAATGAGAAAACGGAGACGTTTTGTAGACGTTTGGGGATGATCCAGACACAATGGTAATGACTCCCCGGGTCGGGTTCGGGACAACTTCCGGACGCGCGCGAGGGGTTCGATGCACTGCACAAAGAGGGGTAGGCTGGGCCTAGGTAGACTGTGGAGAGCGGGTTGGTCTGAGAGAAGAGGGGAGAGGTGCAGCCCAGCACGGTTTCCAGAGACCGAAAACGTCCGACGTTTTGACCGACTATAATGCCGTTATAGTTATCCATTGGGGCGTCAAACGGACTCCGAATGCGATGAAACTTGACAGACAGTCTATCTACACTATAATAAGACCTCACGCCAACTTTCATCCCATTCCGAGAACATCTTCCGGCCACTTATAAAATAATATTCCGGACGTGCCGCGGGTGCGTGCAAGTGTGGTTGACCTTGGAACGGACAACGGACGGAACTGGGGGAACTTGGACGGATGCAAGTTTTGAAAACATGCAGATGCAATGCACATGATGACATGGCAAGAAGCAGCACACAAGCAAATGACAAGACAACAACAGCAAATAACTGGAAGACACCTGGCGCAACGGTCTCGGGGCGTTACAACACTCCACCACTACGAGAGGATCTCGTCCCGAGATCTAGGATGGCACCGGAGGGAAAAGGAAGAGGAATATAAGAGGTAAAACTAAGTTGCTTCTTTGACAAACGAGTGAAACCAAGGAACCTTGAAAAGTTGAACAAATTGAAAGAAAGAATACAACGGAGATGAACAAAGTTCAAAGCACTCCGTTAAGAAAGAGGAATAAGAAAGAACCGATTCGGGTAGCACTCCGGTTGAGAAGGGAGGCAAAAACTTGATAGGATGAAAAGGACTTGAGCAGAGGGCACAACACTCCGGTTACAAGGATAAGCATGAAAAGATCATGATCTTCACAATTCGAGATGATGACTGAAAAGAGTAACAACACAATGCCTCCGGAACGAAATAATAGAAGATGGATCGTCGGTACAAAAGAACGGAGAAGAAAACAACATCTTCTACCTCGAATGAGCTTGAAAAGCATCTTTAGGAGAAGGTTCGAATGGAATTGTTGGAAAACCAACAACGAAAAGAATAAGCTTGTAGTGGGCTTATGGAAAACATCCCAAAACTATGAGGTGAAATTCTGCCACTAACAAGACGAGAAACTTATATCCCCGGGAGGATAAATGAAGAACTTGGGTTATTTATAAGCACCATAGATAGCAACAATCCTTAGGGAAGGCTTTAGGTGAAATATAACCCAAGATAACTCCAAAGAAGAGATTGATGGATTTAAAATACCTCATTCTTAACAACATGTGAATCATGAAACATGAACTCAAATTATCAAGAATGACATAATACCACCTCTAAAGATATGGAAAAAAGAATTGCACTCCAGATAGCAAGATGAAGAATGCTTGAGCTCCTCTGAAAAGAATCTTGATGAACACTTCGAGAATGAATTAAATCCTTTATGAACCATCATGTAAAACATCCATGAAGAACTTCGGTAACAAAAAGGATGATGAAGACGGAAGGAAAAAGAAGTTGAAAACACAAGGTGAAGCCTTGAAATGATTTAAATGGATCTCCGCGATGAGATAAAATGGAAACTTGGAACTCCGGAAAAGAAAGATGAGCAAAAGAAACCAAGAATTTTGGATGAACCTCCAGAATAAAGAATTAATCACTTGGATGAAAGAACAATAAGAATTACATTATGCTTATCGTTCACCAATTAAATTGATGACAATCAACGGATTTGACATATTACTTATTCTTGTAGAAAAAATTAAGAGAGATATAACATAAACTTGAGAATGTCTTCCATGAACCACCGGTAGGATGAAACAACGAATGAATTAATATGATAACCATGGAAGAGAATCTTGAACGAACCACCGTAAGAATTGGAAATGAACGAAATTAAGATAAAGAAACATCGGGAAGAATTATAAAAAGAACGAAGATACTTGAGAGAATTTAGATACACGTGAACGAAGAGATGACGAGCTGATTAGAGAATACTTGAATGATGCACCGGTAAGATTTGGAGAACGAGAGCTGAAAGATGGAATGAATAAATGTTAGATGATGGGCTCCGGATAATCAAACTGAAAAGAATCTTGAATTGCTCCGGATAGGTGAAAAGAAATCTCACAATCGAAAACAATTGTGAGAGGATGGCATAACGCTAGAACCACGAATCTTTGATAGAACGAAACAAGATTCAAGGGAAAACTTCTCTTCGGTCTTCAAAAGCAGAGAATGACGATGGGAAACACCACCAGAATTGTTGAGGCACTCCGGAATGAAAAAAAAATTAGGAAGATTGAACCAATGATGAAAGAATATGAAGGATCTTGGAGAAGGCATTTGACTGATGATAATTCATTCTTACGTCAAACTTTGAAATGAATTTGAGAAGCTCCAGGAGAATAAGATGAGTCAGGTAAGATCCTGGAAAAAGACCTGTGGGTTAGGGCCCACTCAAAGAAACACCGTTGAAAAGGTCGCTTGGAAGATAGATTGCACCGGTTGAATTAAAAGACTTGAATCAGAGAACATCCTCGAAAGATCTTGAATGAATGCAGAGTGGAAACACGAATCTTTGAGATATCTTGAGCACTCCGGAACAATTGAATAGCGAGAAATGAATGAATATGAGGAGCACCGGCAAGAGAAGGTATTTCAAACGAGGAAAAGGGATATGATCAACACCAAAAGCTTGAATTGGATCCACCGAAGAAGAAAAGAATGAAGAATGACGAACTTGAAGCTCCGTTAGAATCTTCATGAGAATCACCGGATACGAACATTGACGGAAAAGAATGGAGAGACTTCTCATCAGTAAGATGGATACTTGATTAAGATATATGAGTCCTTGAAGAAAAAGGGTGGGAGGGCGGGAAAACAAAGACAACTTAGGACGGATGAGACAAACAATGTTGAGAAGACTTTGAGTTGATCTTGCGGATGTTGAAAAGAACGGATCCACTTGAAGAGAGACACGTCGGTTCAAAAGAATTGACATGACAATCTCAATAAACGAGAAGGATTAGTATTCACATAGGAATATGAGAACACCACTTATGAAGGTACGGAGTCAACACTTGACATTGAAGCAACTCGAATACCACAACTCAAAACAAAACAAAGGATTGGCTAGGAAAATAAGCCGAAACAAACATATGATAGAGATTTCGTCCGAAGTTTTTGTGGTGGGGCCTACACGGGCTCGATCGTACATCACCATCATGTACAATGAAGTGCACATGACATACGAAGCGTCCCCGAGTTAGCATAGCCAAGGACTCTTTAAGACACAACGAGGCCACTGTAAAACCAACCGTGGATAGGCAGACCAGTAGACGTCGAACCCCAATTTCATATCATACATCTATCGAAAAGATATCCTAGGAGCTACTTGAATTCCCACTTATAAACTCCCGAAATTCTCTCGGTTATGCAATCAGCTGTTGGGGATACAGGGAAGCATAATATGTCACCCAAAACTAGCAAATCCTACATCCAGCTGTATCCATCCTTCAACACATAACCAAGAAACCTTCGAAAATCATTTACCTCAACCTTCGAAAAGCATCCGTTATATGCGTTATGGCAATACTACCGAACTCCCGCCCCCAGTACTGGGTGGCGTCGAGGTTATCTCACCAACAACTGCATAAAAGAGATATTCGATGTCGGCGAAACTCAAGTATTCCAGAACTGCAACGATAAAATTGTGACGACAACACCTCGGAGCTCAACTCCCCGGGACGCTGCCACAACCCCTAAATGTCAGGAGGCACCAAGAACAATGTTCTCGTCACAAAACCATTGGGACAATTCCAAGATACCCGTGTGATCCTAATTTTTTTAGTGAAATTTCAGAAGAGAAGAGTCAAAACTCTACGTCAAGATGCCTCACTAGAGCGACGAAGGGACTGAGGAGTAAAAAGAATCCTACTCTCCGATATATATAGTCCTAAATGACTCAAAACATTTTTCTAGACTCAACAATGCCAGCGGTTCGATCAAGCAGGGGGGCTACTAAAGTCGGGGAAGGCACTGATACCAACTTGTAACGCCCTCGATGCGGCTATATCTCCCACGTGTCAAAGCACGACTTAGAGGCATAATCGCATTGAAAGCAATGTTGCAAGTGAGGTAATCTTCACACAACCCATGTAATACATAAGGGAAAGAGATACATAGTTGTCTTACAATCGCCACTTCACACAATACATAAATAAAGCATTACATCATCCAGATACACACAAGGTCCGACTACGGAACCCAAAATAAAAGAAGACTACCTCAAAAGCTACACAGATCCCCGATCGTCCCAACTAGGCTCCACTAATGATCAACTGGAAACGGAACAACATAAAGAACACGATCTTCATCGAGCTCTGCCTTGAGCTCGGTTGCATCACCTGCATGGTTTCATCGGCACCTGCAAACTAGTTTTGGAAGTATCTATGAGTCATGGGGACTCAGCAATCTCACACCCTCGCGATCAAGACTATTTAAGCTTATAGGTAGGGGTAAAAAGGTATGAGGTGGAGCTGCAGCAAGCGACTAGCATATTTGCTGGCTAACATACGCAAAAGAGAGCGAGAAGAGAAGGCAAAGCACGGTCGAACAACTATGATCAAGAAGTGATCCTAAAACAACCTACGTCAAACATAACTCCAACACCGTGTTCACTTCCCGGACTCCGCCGGAAAGAGACCATCACGGCTACACATGCGGTAGATGCATTTTAATTAAGTTAAATTTCAGGTTTTCTACAACTGCACATTAACAAATTCCCATCTGCCCATAACCGCGGGCACGGCTTTCGAAAGTTCAAATCCTGCAGGGGTGTCCCAACTTAGCCCATCACAAGCTCTCACGGTCAACGAAGGATATTCCTTCTCCCAAGACAATCCGATCAGACTCGGCATCTCGGTTACAAGACGTCCTCAACAATGGTAAAACAAGTCCAGCAAGATCGTCCGATGCGCCGACATCCTGATAGGAGCTGCACATATCTCGTTCTCAGGGCAACACCGGATGAGCGCTCTGTACAACTAAAACCAGCCCTCAAGTTTCCCCGAGGTGGCGCTGCAAAGGACTCTAGTTCGGACCAACACTTAGACAAGCACTGAGTCGGGGGGGGGTTAAAATAAGATGACCCTCGGGATGCGCAACTCCCAAGGGAAAAAGGCTAGGTGGCGAATGGTAAAACCAAGGTTGGGCCTTCCTGGAGGAGTTTTATTCAAAGCAAACTGTCAAGGGGTTCCCATTATAACCCAACCGTGTAAGGAACGCAAAATCCGGGAACATAACACCGATATGACGGAAACTAGGGCGGCAAGAGTGGAACAAAGCACCAGGCATAAGGCCGAGCCTTCCACCCTTTGCCAAGTATATAGATGCATTACTATAAATAAGAGATATTGTGATATCCCAACAAATATCCATGTTCCAACAAGGAACAAACTCCAATCTTCACCTGCAACTAACAACGCTATAAAAGGGGCTGAGCAAAGCGGTAACATAGCCAAACAACGGTTTGCTAGGACAAGGTGGTTTAGGGGCTTGGCTTAACAATATGGGAGGCATGATAAGCAAGTGGTAGGTATCGCAGCATGGGCATAGAAAAAGAGCGAGCAACTAGCAAGCAAAGATAGAAGTGATTTCAATGGTATGAGCATCTTGCTTGAGATCCTGCAAGGAAGAAGAACGAGTCCATGAAGAAGACAAACGGACGTAGTCGAAGGAGTCCTCACAAACGCAACGTTAACGGAACCAACCCGAAGAAGCAACACCAGAAAGAAGCAAACAACATAGTAAACAACCACCACATAAGCATGACATGATGCACAACCAAGTATGATGCATGTACGGATTAATGAGGCATGGCATGGCAAAGTGCACAAGCAATTCTACAAATTAAGTGGAGATCAATATGCAACGAGTTGCATATTGACGAAACACCACATGACTTATTTAGTTCGATCTTGTTTATGTACTCAACAATATTCAATGTTGTTTAGCATGGCAAGAGGTGAAGCATAATGAAAACTACCTAGCTAGGCAAACTTAAATGAGGCCGGAAACAACAAGCAACTAGTCCGGAAACTCCTCATGTGCAAATTTTAAGGTTTGTTACTGTTCTGCGCTAAACACAATTTTAGAGTTACTAAACATGCAAAGTAAAGCCACCATGATAAACTAGGCATTTTTCTACCCCATTTACATATAAAGTTTATTAAGTTTGGAGCTATGGTTATTTAGTTATGAAATAAAACATTTTAACGAGTTATTTAAGAAAATTTAAACAAACAACATTTTAAACATTTTAAACATAGATGAAAGTGGCAAATTATTAATCTACACAAAATTCTAAGCAAGTTTCATTTTTAAAGTTTTTACATATGATGCACCGTTTGTGAGTAATGAAATGCATGAAGTTTAGGGGCTGATCTGCAAAAGTGCAATTCCCTGGAAATTGATAAAATTGCAGCTAAGGAAAAAAACCTATGCGGGCTGAAAACGCTGGGCACTGGGCTTTGGGTGGCTCACCATGGGCTTTGGCCCAGCTGGAGAGGAAGGAGGCCGGTTGCTGGGCCTGCAGCGGTGTGGCCCAGTTCGGTGGATCTGGAGGTCGATGGGCCACTCCAGATTGAAGCGACTCCAGATCGAGGCGAGGCCGGCCCAGGCGAAGTCAACGCAGGCGAGGTGTTCGCTCTCTCGACGGAAACAGAGGATGCAACGCTAGGGGCCGAGGCAATGCAGTCAACGGCGCGGGGTGGTTGCAGTGGCTGCAGTTGCCGCTCGTTGCAGAGGAGATGCAGCGTGGCGAGGAACTTGTAGCGGCGGACGCCACGCTGGAGAGGAGGCGGGCTTGGCGATGCACTTGGTGAGGACGAGGGTGGAGAAGGAGCAGGAGGCTGATGAGGTCCCGTACGGGCGGCTTCGCGGATCCATCAGGGACGAACGGGTGACGGCGCGCACGTCGAGGATGTGACCAGGGATGGGGTTCCTGCCGAGTGAAGAGAGAGCAGAGAGATGACTCGCAGAAACAAGAAAAGGAAGTGAAGAGAGCAAGGGAGACGGGGCGCGGCACGGGCCTACTGGATGTGGTCGTCGGCGGCGAGGCGCGAGGTTGCGAGTCGGAGGAGCTCGGGATCGAGGGGCTCTGGCGACAAGGATAGCTTTGCTGGTGGTGTCCACGAGCTGCAGCGGCAGTCGGGTAGAGGCAAGGCGGTGGTGGCGAGATCCGGGCGCAGGGGTTCCGTTCCCGGCGCCGGAATGGAGGGGGGCGCACCGGCGAGGAGAGGAGCGCTCGGGCGCTGCTGCTTCCTGGGGGTGGAGCGCCGGGCAGGGGCCGAGGAAGGAGGTGGGTGCATCGGGATGGAGGGTTGGTCAGGCGCGGAAAGAGAGGAGCAGGCGGATCAGGCGGAGATCCCGATGAGGAGGAGTGTGACGCCCCGAGACTGTTACGCCAGGTGTCTTCTAGTTATTCGCCGACGTTGCCATGTCATTTGCTTACATGTTGCATTTCATCATGTCATCATGTGCATTGCATCATCATGTTTTCAAAACCTGCATCCGTCCGGGTTGCCCTAGTTCCGTCCATTGTCCGATCTGAGCCCAACCACACTTGCACGCGCCCGCGGCATGTCCGTAATAGTATTTTATAAGTGGACGGAAAATGTTCTCGGAATGGGTTGAAAGTTGGCATGTGGTCTTATTATAGTGTAGATAGACCACCTGCAAGTTTCATCACATTTGGAGTCCGTTTGACGCCCCCAACGAATAAATGTAGCGGCAATAGTAGCCGGTCAAAACGTCGGACATTTTCGGTCTCCGGAAACAGTCGCCGGGCCTCTCTCTCTTCTCTTTTCTCAGCCTGAGGCCTTATGCACAGTCCACTACCTACCGCCAGGCCTAACCTAGGCTCTCTCGTCAGTCCGCAGACCTCCTCGCGCGTGCGTCCGAAAGTTGTCCCGGACCCGACCCGGACAGTCGTCACCGTTGGATCCGGATCATCCCCAAACATCTACAAAACGTCTCCGTTTTGTTAATTGGACTTCCTAACATATTTTTCTCGACCGTCTAATTTCGATCGGAGGGACTCAGTAGCTCCTAACCTATTTCCCCTACCTATATATGAGCCTAACCCTAATCGTAGGATGTCCCATCCATCCATTCCGCCCGCCGCCGCTAGCCCACCTGGTCTCCTCCTCGGCTTACTCACCGAGCCAACCACCATCCATCCCGATCCACCCCCTCCAACCAGAGCCTTCGACTGCCTTCCATGCTTTCCGCGCCACCAAAAAGATCACCAGCAGCAGCAGCCACCAGGCCATCCCCGTCGCCCTACCCCTTCTTCCCGTTTCCTTCTCCTCCTCTCTCTCACTCCCGGTTGTCTCGCCGGAGCCCCACAGAGGAGGTGCTCCGCCGCCCGCTGCAGGTAGCCGCGTAGCTCCCCGGTCCCGTCGCCTTCTTCACGAGAGCACGCCCGCTTCCTCCGGCCACCAGAGTCCCGAGGAGTTTTGCGCCGGCCATCCTCGTCCTCCGTGCCCACAGCAGCTCGAGGGGAGGATCCCCTGGATCCCTTGCTCTTCGTTGACCACAACTCCGGATCAGCTCGACCCCACCTTTCCTGCACCTCCACCGCCCAGATTCGCGCCGCTCTGCCGCCCCTTCTCCAGTCCCTGCCCGCCGGAGCCGCGTCTGCCCGTGCCCCGCGCCGCCCCTCTGCTTCGTTCGAGCAAAGACAAAGTGAGCGTCTCGCCCGCGTCTCACCTTCGTTGACCGCGTCCTCGACCGCGCCTCTCCCAGCTGCGTGGGCTGCAGCCACACAAGATAGAAGTAAAACTACCTATCTAGGCAAGATGACCATACCCTCGAAATCACTTCTATCTTTGCTTGCTAGTTGCTCGCTCTTTTGCTATGCCTATGCCATGATACCTACCACTTGCTTATCATGCCTCCTATATTGTTGAGCCAAGCCTCTAACCCACCTTGTCCTAGCAAACCATTGTTTGGCTATGTTACCGCTTTGCTCAGCCCCTCTTATAGCGTTGTTAGTTGCAGGTGAAGATTGGAGCTTGTTCCATGTTGGAACATGGATATTTTGTTGGGATATCACAATATCTCTTATTTTATTAATGCATCTATATACTTGGTAAAGGGTGGAAGGCTCGGCCTTATGCCTGGTGTTTTGTTCCACTCTTGCCACCCTAGTTTCCGTCATATCGGTCTTATGTTCCCGGATTTTGCGTTCCTTACGCGGTTGGCTTATAATGGGAACCCCTTGACAGTTCGCCTTGAATAAAACTCTTCCAGCAATGCCCAACATTGGTTTTACCATTCGCCACCTAGCCTCTTTTTCCCTAGGGAGTCGCGCTCCTGAGGGTCATCATTATTTTACCCCACCCCCTCGGGCCAGTGCTCCTCTGAGTGTTGGTCCAAACTAGAGCCCTGTGCAGCGCCCCCTTGGGGAAACTCGAGGTTTGGTTTTAGTTGTATGGAGCGCTCATCTGATTGTGCCCTGAGAACGAGATATGTGCAGCTTCTATCGAGATTTGTCGGCACATTCGGGCGGTGTTGCTGGACTTGTTTTACCATTGTCAAGGATGTCTTGTAACCGGGATGCCGAGCCTGATCGGATTTTCTTGGGAGAAGGAATATCCTTCGTTGACCGTGAGAGCTTGTGATGGACTAAGTTGGCACACCCCTGCAAGGATTTGAACTTTCGAAAGCCGTGCTCGCGGTTATGGGCAGATGGGAATTTGTTAATATCCGGTTGTAGAAAACCTGAAGTTGACCTTGATTAAAATACATCAACCGCGTGTGTAACCGTGATGGCCTCTTCTCGGCGGAGTCCGGGAAGTGAACATGGTGTTGGAGTTATGTTTGACGTACGTTGTTCTAGGATCACTTCTTGATCATAGTTCATCGATCGTGCTTTGCCTTCTCTTCTCGCTCTATTTTGCGTATGTTAGCCACCATATATGCTAGTCGCTTGCCGCAGCTCCACCTCATACCTTTTACCTACCTATAAGCTTAAATAGTCTTGATCGCGAGGGTGTGAGATTGCTGAGTCCCCGTGACTCACAGATACTTCCAAAACCAGTTTGCAGGTGCCGATGTTACCGAGCAGGTGACGCAACCAAGCTCAGGAGGAGCTCGATGAAGATCTTGTCCTTTGTGTTGTTTTTTTGTTCTAGTTGATCAGTAGTGGAGCCCAGTTGGGACGATCGGGGATTTGTGTAGCTTTTGGGGTAGTCTTCTTTTACTTTGGTTCCATAGTCGGACCTTGATTGTATCTGGATGATGTAACACTTTATTCATGTAATTGTGTGAAGTGGCGATTGTAAGCCAACTATGTATCTCTTTCCCTTTTGTATTACATGGGTTGTGTGAAGATTACCTCACTTGTGACATTACTTTCAATGCGATTATGCCTCTAAGTCGTGCTTCGACACGTGGGAGATATAGCCGCATCGAGGGCGTTACAAGGAGACAGGAAGAGTGGCGGCGGCAGCTAGGGGGATCCCTAGAAACTAGGGATTTGGTCTCGGGTTAGACTAATATATATAGCGAGTAGGATAGGTTAGGGGCTAACTCGTCCCTCTAATCGTAATCGGACGGTCAGGAAAAATAGGCTAGGGAGTCCAAATGAGAAAACGGAGATGTTTTGTAGACGTTTGGGGATGATCCGGATACAATGGTGATGACTCCCCGGGTCGGGTTCGGGACAACTTCCGGACGCGCGCGAGGGGTTCGATGCACTGCGCAAAGAGGGGTAGGCTGGGCCTAGGTGGACCGTGGAGAGCGGGTTGGTCTAAGAGAAGAGGGGAGAGATGCAGCCCGACACGGTTTCCGGAGACCGAAAACGTCCGACGTTTTGACCGACTATAATGTCGTTATAGTTATCCATTGGGGCGTCAAACGGACTCCGAATGCGATGAAACTTGACGGACAGTCTATCTACCCTATAATAAGACTGCACGCCAACTTTCATCCCATTCCAAGAACATCTTCCGGCCACTTATAAAATAATATTTCGGACGTGCCGTGGGCGCGTGCAAGTGTGGTTGAGCTCGGAACGGACAACGGACGGAACTGGGGGAACCCGGACGGATGCAAGTTTTGAAAACATGCAGATGCAATGCACATGATGACATGGCAAGAAGCAGCACGCAAGCAAATGACAAGACAACAACGTCAAATAACTGGAAGACACCTGGCGCAACGGTCTCAGGGCGTTACAGGCGTGCCCTGGTGGGTTGTGCCCACCCAGGTGCCCCCCTTCGGTAGGTCTTGGCTCCAGAAATTCTCTTTTATTATATAAAAATTCCTCACAAAGTTTCGTTCCATTCCGAGAACTTTTATTTCTGCACAAAAACAACACCATGGTAGTTCTGCTGAAAACAGCGTCAGTCCGGGGTTAGTTTCATTCAAATCTTGCAAATTAGAGTTCAAAACAAAAGGAAAAGCGTTAGGAAAAGTAGATACGTTGGAGACGTATCAACTCCCCTAAGCTTAAACCTTTGCTTGTCCTCAAGCAATTCAGTTGATAAACTGAAACTGAAAAAGAAAAACTTTTATGAACGCTTTTGCTCTTGTTTGCATAAATAAGCTTAAACAGCACCCATGTTTTCAGCCAACATTGTAACTAACCATGCCGACAATTACTCTTAAAGATCATATTAACTCATATCAATGACATAATCAGCTAGCGAGCAATAATAAGACATCTCAAACGGCAACATGTTGTCAAAACAACCATGATATAATATGACAATAGTGGTATCTCGCTAACCCTTTCTGAGACCGCAAAACATAAATGCAGAGCACCTCCAAAGTCTAAGCAGCGACTAAACATTGTAATTCATGGTAGAAAAGATCCAGTCATGATGCACCCAACATTAGCTACACACAGTGCATAAGTCATGATAGCTGTGCTCTCAGGTTCTAGCGCTTGTTTTAGAAGATGGTGACACAACATGAAAGTAAATAGATAGTCCCTTCGCAGAGGGAAGGAGTGATTTGTAGAGGTGCCAGAGCTCAAGTTTTTAAAACAGAGATAAATGATATTTTGAGACATGCACCCTTCTCATTTACTTCACAACTATCAGTTATCAATATCTCCCATGCTAAACAAGCTAGTGGCGGTTCCCAAGCGATAAAAAGTAAAGGTTTTGACTTCATTGGGAGTTTTTGTTTGATTATTTGGGAGATTAACTCTTTTTGTGTTTGCAGTTTGGGACTGGGCATCCCTATTACCGCCCTTTTCTCGTGCGATGGCGAGTGAATAAACACTCGACCTGAGAATAACCCGCTCAGCATGGAAGATACCGACCACCTCCTGTAGCTCCATGAACGATCCAGGCACACAAAAATGATATAATTTTAGAAGTTTTTAGAGGTGGCACATGCAAATTTACTTAGGACGGCAGGGTAATACCGCATATAGGTAGGTATGGTGGACTCGTCTGGAGTAACTTTGGGTTCAAGGTTTTTGATGTACAAGCACCCACTTAGTACAGGCGAAGGCTAGCAATTAGATTGAGAAGAAGCCAACTAGAGAGCAACAACGATCATGATCATGCATTATGCATAAGTAACATTGGACACTAGCATGAGTAGGATATCATCACCATGAATATAAATATCATAGAGGCTATGTTGGTTTTGATTCAACTACATGCATGAACATGTGCCAAGTCAAGCCACTCGAACATTCAGAGGAGGATACCATATCATCATACTACACCACAATCATTTTAACGCAATGTTGATATCCAAGATAAATCATTATCCACTCCCAGCTACTTATGCATGTCATGAGAAACTATAATCTCTAACTGTCATTGCAAACATGTTCAATCATAATGGGCTGAATCATGGATACTAGGTTAAACATATTTACACAACTAGAACAAGTCGGGTTAATACCAGTTTCTCTCTACCATGGTCGGTTCATCGAATATCGTCATTATTGCCTTTCATTTGCACAACCGAACGATGTGAAAATAATAATAGTGCAAGAGTGCCATGGACTAAGCTGGAATCTGCAAAACATTTTATTCAAGACGAGAAGACAAGGTAAAATGTGCTCTTTATTAGTTCAACAATTATTCATATGAGAGCCACTCAACATTTTTATCGTGGTCTTCTCCTCAGTACAAGTCGAATAAAAGGAAAAGAAATTCAGAGAAACACACGGAAATATTTTTGGAGTTTTTGGTTTTCTTGAACAAGCAAATAAAAGGGAAAAGCAAAAATGAGAAAAACTATTTACACGGGAAAGCTCCCAACAAGCAAAATAAGAACAAGGAAACCTTTTTGGGTTTTCTTTTTAATACTACAGCTAAGCATGCATAGAAAGTAAACTAGCTACAACTGATTTTTTTTGTTTTTTCTAAAGTTTTTCAAACACACAATAAGAAAGTAAGAAAATAAATCTAAACATGGATGATACAATGAAAAAGTGTGAACACCGACAACTAGAATAAGTGGACATGAATGTAAGGCCGGTGAGAACACGTACTCCCCCAAGCTTAGGCTTTTGGCCTAACTTGGTAATTGATTAGTAGCCTGGATGGTAGTAGGGGTACTGAGGAGCGGGCATCCACTGATCCCACTACCGAGGCTCCTCTTCTGCCTCTGCAGCAACCTAAGCGTTCCAGTAGGCGATGATGTCCGCAGGCATAATCCTATATCCGCCCCTGGCAACAGAATCAAACAAAGCAGGAGCAGGTAGTTGATACGTCTCCGTCGTATCTACTTTTCCAAACACTTTTGCCCTTGTTTTGGACTCTAACTTATATGATTTGAATGGAACTAACCCGGACTGACGCTGTTTTCTGCAGAATTACCATGGTGTTATTTTATATGCAGAAAAAATATTCTCGGAATGACCTGAAACTTCACGGAACATCTTAGAAAAAACAATAAAAAATCCTTGCCAAAGATGAAGACCAGGGGGCCCACACCCTTCTCACGAGGGTGGGGGGCGCCCCCCTAGGGCGCGCCCCCCTACCTCATGGGCCCCCTGGAAACCCTCCGACGCTAACTCCAACTCTATATATTTTCTTTTGGAGAGAGAAAAAATCAGAGAGAAGAAATCATCGCGTTTTACGATACGGAGCCGCCGCCAAGCCCTAAAACCTCTCGGGAGGGCTGATCTGGAGTCTGTTCGGGGCTCCGGAGAGGGGGATTCGTCGCTGTCGCCATCATCAACCATCCTGCATCACGAATTTCATGATGCTCACCACCGTGCGTGAGTAATTGCATCGTAGGCTTGCTGGACGATGATGGGTTGGATGAGATTTATCATGTAATCGAGTTAGTTTTGGTAGGGTTTGATCCCTAGTATCCATTATGTTCTGAGATTGATGTTGCTATGACTTTGCTATGCTTAACGCTTGTCACTAGGGCCCGAGTGCCATGATTTCAGATCTGAACCTATTATGCTTTCATGAATATATATGATTTCTTGATCCTATCTTGCAAGTCTATAGTCACCTACTATGTGTTATGATCCGGCAACCCCAAAGTGACAATAATCGGGACCACTCCCAGTGATGACCATAGTTTGAGGAGTTCATGTATTCACTATGTGCTAATGATTTGTTCCAGTTCTCTATTAAAAGGAGGCCTTAATATCCCTTAGTTTCCAATAGGACCCCGCTGCCACGGGAGGGTAGGACAAAAGATGTCATGCAAGTTCTTTTCCATAAGCACGTATGACTATATACGGAATACATGCCTACATTATATTGATGAATTGGAGCTAGTTCTGTGTCACCCTATGTTATGACTGTTACATGATGAACCACATCCGACATAATTATCCATCACTGATCCGGTGCCTACGAGTTTTCCATATACTGGTTTACGTTTATTTACTTTCCCGCTTCTACTGTTACAATCACTACAAAATACCAAAAACATTACTTTTGCTATCTTTACTTTTGTTGCCGCTACCACCACTATCATATTACTTTGCTACTAAACACTTTGTTGAAGATACTAAGTTTCCAGGTGTGGTTGAATTGACAACTCAGCTACTAATACTTGAGAATATTCTTTGGCTCCCCTTGTGTCGAATCAATAAATTTGGGGTTGAATACTCTACCCTCGAAAGCTGTTGCGATCCCCTATACTTGTGGGTTATCAAGACTTATTTCTGGCACCGTTGCCGGGGAGCATAGCTCTATTCTTTGAGTCACTTGGGATTTATATCTGCTGGACACTATGAAGAACTTGAGAGATCCGAAAACCAAGATCTATCCCTCAACTATGAGGGGAGGTAAGGAACTGCCATCTAGCTCTGCACTTGATTCACCTTCTGTTATGAGTAAGTTTGCGACACCTACACCTGCTTCTGCTATTCGTTCTGATATGTCGCATGTTATTGATGATGCCACTTCTGCTATGCATGATACTTATGATGAAACTGCTTCTATGCCTGATACTACTGTGCCCCTTAGTGAATTTCTTGATGAACAAATTGCTAGGGCTAGAGAAAAAGAAATTATTGAATCTGAATACGATGACGATAGTGATGATGAAAATATGCCTGTTATCCCTGAGGGCTATCTTTTTGATATGGAATCTTCTGCCGCTATTTTAGCTTGCAAAGATAGATATGAGCTTAAGAGGTTATTAATTAAATGGAACAAAGAATCACTTAGAGATAAAATGAAACCTCACCCTGCTTTTGCTACTTCACCTATATGTGTTCCTGATAAGGATTATGAATTCTCTGTTGATCCTGCTATAATTACTTTGGTTGAATCTTATCCGTTTTATGGCTATGAATCTGAAACTGTTGTGGCACATCTTTCTAAGTTAAATGATATAGTTGCCCTGTTTACTAATGATGAGAGATCGCGTTACTTCTATATACTCAAAATATTTCCGTTCTCATTAAAGGGTGATGCTAAAATATGGTTTAATTCTCTTGATCCTGGTTGTTTGCGTAGTCCCCAGGATATGATTTATTACTTCTCTGCTAAATATTTCCCTGCTCATAAGAAACAAGCTGCTTTGAGGGAAATATACAACTTCGTGCAAATTAAAGAAGAGAGTCTCCCACAAGCTTGGGGGAGGCTTCTCAAGTTACTTAATGCTTTGCCTGATCATCCTCTTACGAAACCTGAAGTACTTGATGTCTTTTATAATGGACTAACTGATGCTTCCAGAGATTACCTGGATAGTTGTGTTGGTTCTCTTTTCAGGGAAAGAACACCAGATGAAGCTGAAATCCTATTGAATAATATGTTGACAAATGAAAATAATTGGGCACCTCCTGAGCCAGCTCCTGCTCCAATTACTGAGCCTATTCCTAAACCAACTCCGAAGAAGAGAGGTGTTCTATTTCTCAGTCCTGAAGATATGCAAGAGGCAAAGAAATCTATGAAAGAAAAAGGTATTAAAGCTGAAGGTGTTAAGAATTTACCTCCTATTGAAGAAATACATGGTCTAAATATACCGCCCGTTGAAGAAACATATGATCTCAATCCTTTATTTATTGAAGAACCTCCTGATCCCGATATCCCGACACAGGTAGTAAAGGTAAATTCACTCTATAGATATGATAAAGCTGAAGTCCCTCCTACTAAAATTGCTTGTCAGTGCTTGGATGAGTTTGATAACTTTATGTTTAAGCAAGACGACTTCAATGCTTATTTTGGTAGACAATTAAAATAAAATGCTTATATGATTAGACGCTTGGGTGATTATGTGGCTAATGTTAAAGGTGAACTTAAACTTGTTAGCAAGCATGCTTCTATGGTTACCACTCAAGTAGAACAAGTACTTAAGGCTCAAAAAGAAGTGCTTGATGAAATGAATAGTAAGAAAAATGATTATGCTGTTAGAGTGGCTACTAGAACTGGTAGAATGACTCAGGAACCTTTGTATCCTGAAGGCCACCCTAAGAGAATCCAGCAAGATTCTCAAAGAAATAATATTGATGTTCCTAGTTCTTCTAAAAGAAGAAGAAGAAAAATGATAGAACTATGCAAACTTCTAGTGAACCTATTGTTGAACCACCTGATAATTCAAATGATAGCTCTATGTCTGATGCTGAAACACAATCTGGTAATGAACATGAACCTAATAAAAATATTAATGATGATGCTCACCCTAGTAATGACAATGACTTAGAAATTGAACCTGCTGTTGATCTTGATAACCCACAATCAAAGAATCAACGTTATGATAAAAGAGACTTTGTTGCTAGGAAACATGGCAAAGAAAGGGAACCTTGGGTTCAGAAACCCATGCCTTTTCCTCCGAACCCATCCAAGAAAAAGGATGATGAGGATTTTGAGCGCTTTGCTGAAATGATTAGGCCTATCTTTTTGCGTATGCGATTAACTGATGTGCTCAAAACAAATCCTTATGCTAAATATATGAAGGATATCATTACTAATAAAAGAAAGATACCGGAAGCTGAAATTTCCACCATGCTTGCTAATTATACTTTTAAGGGTGGAATACCAAAGAAACTCGGAGATCCCGGAGTACCTACTATACCTTGCTCCATTAAAAGAAATTATATTAAAACTGCTTTATGTGATCTTGGAGCCGGTGTTAGTGTTATGCCTCTCTCTTTATATCGTAGACTTGACTAGAATAAGTTGACACCTACCGAAATATCTTTGCAAATGGCTAATAAATCAACTACTATAACTGTCGGTATTTGTGAGAATGTGCCTATTGTGGTTGCAAACATTACTATTTTAACGGACTTTGTTATACTTGATATTCCCGAGGATGATAGTATGTCTATTATTCTTGGAAGACCTTTTCTTAATACTGCAGGGGCTGTTATTGATTGCAACAAAGGCAATGTCACTTTTCATGTTAATGGTAATGAGCATACGGTACACTTTCCGAGGAAACAACCTCAAGTTCATAGTATCAACTCCATTGGAAAAATTCCATCGATTATAATTGGAGGTTTTGAATTTCCTCTTCCTACTGTCAAGAAGAAATATGATATACTTATTATTGGGGATGTGCATATCCCCGTTGAGGTAACTTAGTGTTATTCGAAATTTCTCCGGTTTCATGATTATCGGAATGAGTTTGTTAACAAGACTTGATCAACCTTGTTAGTGGATTCTTTTTGATGAGCATGAGATGGATGAAACTAGAAGCACAAACTTCTATACCCTCTCTATACTTTCTGTTATTTATATTAAATAAAGTAAAAATAGTATTTTTCTGTCTGTTTCCTGACTTATCCATGCAATATAAAAATATCCCAAAAATAAAAGTCCTCAGAATTACATGCCAATTTAATATGATTTTTTCAGGAATATTTGAGGATTTACTGTGAAAAAATTACCGCGGGAGGAGCTGCCACCTGGCCACGAGGGTGGTGGGCGCCCCCCCCTCTAGGGCGCACCCCCTGCCTCGTGGGCCCATGGTGGCCCTCCTCCACTTATCCCAGCACCCATCTTCTTCCTCTGTCTCACACAAACCCGAAAAACCAACTCAAGCACGAGTTCCAGCCACTTTTGTTGTGATTTTCGATCTCCTTGCCCAAAGCACCTCTCGCAAAACTGCTTGGGGAGATTGTTCCTTGGTATGTGACTCCTCCGTTGGTCCAATTAGTTTTTGTTCTATTGCTTTATTCTTTGCAAATTTGTGCTGCATAGGTGACCATGTTCTTGAGCTTGCATGTCAAATTTATATGGTTCCAAGTAGTTCTAATGCTTGATATAGGCTCTAGGCACTTGTAGGAGTAGTTGCTATCAGTTTTATTGAGTTTGGTTTACTTTTATTTTGAAGTTACTAAAAAATTTCAGATTATTTCAGAAAAATAATGAGGAGATTCTTGATGGGCTCATCGAGCCAAAGCTCGAAGGAAAAGGCACCGAAGCCTAAGTATAATTTGCCGCGCACCACGGAGATTCGGGCGTGTGAATGGCCTTCTGAAGATTTATTGAGAGCAGCCAGTATCTATGAAGATTTTCATGAATTGGCTCACAATGCAGGCCTCACCGCTTTCCTCCACGACCAATGCGATCAGTATCTCTTAATCACAAATACTTTTGTACAAAACTTTCATTTTCATTCTAGGAACTCACCACCTACGGTGGAATTTCATTTATATGATGAGTGTCGGTGTCAAAACCGGCGGATCTCGGGTAGGGGGTCCCGAACTGTGCGTCAAGGCCGGATGGTAACAGGAGACAAGGGACACGATGTTTTTACCCAGGTTCGGGCCCTCTCAATGGAGGTAATACCCTACTCCTGCTTGATTAATATTGATGATATGGGTAGTACAAGAGTAGATCTACCACGAGATCAAGGAGGCTAAACCCTAGAAGCTAGCCTATGGTATGATTGTTGTATATGGAGTTGATGTCCTACGGACTACAACCCTCCGGTTTATATAGACACCGGATAGGGTTAGGGTTACACAGAGTCGGTTACAATGGTAGGAGATCTTGAATATCCGCATCGCCAAGCTTGCCTTCCACGCCAAGGAAAGTCCCATCCGGACACGGGACGAAGTCTTCAATCTTGTATCTTCATAGTCCTGGAGTCCGGCTGAAGGTATAGTCCGGCTACCCGAACACCCCCTAATCCAGGACTCCCTCAGTAGCCCCTGAACCAGGCTTCAATGACGACGAGTCCGGCGCGCAGATTGTCTTCGGCATTGCAAGGCGGGTTCCTCCTCCAAGTCCTTCATAGAAGATTGTAAACACCAAGAGTAGTGTCCGGCTCTGCAAAATAAGTTTTCCACATATTGCCATAGAGAGAATAATATTAACACAAATCAAATCTGCTGACGTATTCCGCAGTGCGTCATCACACTACGGCCAAGTCCTTTACTCGAATCGTTTTTACTTTTCCACCTCAGCACGTTTTGCGAGGCGGTTTCCTTGGCACGTCTTGTCAAAGCAGAGATCGTGTACCCCTTTTACGGGATTCTCATCAATACGGACGTGGGTAACCCAACCGTGCTCGTTAGCATGTTTCCTCGATTAAAGACGAGTCCCGAATGGTTACGGGGAGGGCTCTTGGTATTCGACCTCTTATAAAGAGACCAAGGCCTTACTCCTTTTTTCGATCTCAAGCGAGTTCGCCCGTCGCCTCGAGTTCCAACACCCTAGGCTCCAGATTCCAGGCGCTTCAGACCTTCGATGATGTCCGGTTCTGACCTTCAAGGCCGATGGACGCCCTCTTCCGTCACGGAGGAGGACGTACTAAAGTTGAGGGAGGCTAAGTTTCTGACCGGCGAAATTTCGCATAGGTTGCCTGCTCAAGGGCAGGTCATTCCCAGTCCCCAGCCCGGTGAGAGCGTGGTGTTCATGTCTCACTTCCTTCGGGGGTTGGGCTTCCCAAAGGATCCCTTTGTGAGGGGACTGCTGTTTTATTACGGGCTGGAATTCCATGACTTAGCTCCGGAGTCCATCCTCCATATCTCCTCGTTTATTGTCGTGTGTGAAGCGTTCCTCCGTGTTACCCCTCACTTCGGATTATGGCTCAAGACCTTCAAAGTGGAGCCGAAGATGATCAAGGGACGGCACGCAGAGTGCGGAGGCGCTGTTATAAGCAAAAATGCTGATGCTCCATGGCCCGAGGGCTCTTTTCAAGAGGAGCTAGGCTTGTGGCAACGAGAGTGGTTTTATATCACCGCTCCCCGGAGCACCAAGTGGGTGGCGCCTCCTGCCTTTCGCTCGGGTCCCCCACCACGGCTAGCATCATGGGTCAACAGAGGGTTAGATTGGGGTTTGCCCAAAGACGTGCCCTTGTTACAGGGCCGCATTAAGGATCTCTTGGAAGGAGACCTCAGCCTGGTCAAGGTGACGCAGGTCATGCTGATTCGCCAAATATTGCTCGGCAAACGTCGCTCCCTTCGCCTGTGGGAGTTTAATCCAGAGGGACCGCGAGCTCTCCAGAATTTCATGGGCGCAACACCCGCGGAGATGTATAAACTGTTCTTCGGATCACAAGAGATGTGTCCGGATTTAACCGAGGACGCAGGCCTAAGCTGCAATCGCCCGGATACTCAAGTAAGCAACCTTGTGCCCGGACCTTCTATCCGTATAATTGTCATAAACTTGCCCCTAAAAGAGCCGTCCTTTTAAACAGGAGTGGATAGCGAAGGCAAAGCTGATCAGGTGTCCGGCTCCCCTTCTCGAAACCAGGCCGGGTCCCGTGCTGGTCAGGATGCTGGAGATAATGCCTTTGGAGGGAAGCAAGGGGGAGGACAAGGAAACTATGGCCTCCTCGAAGGAGGCTGCTCCGAAGGGAGGAACCGACAATTCCTCTCCTAAGGGGAAGAAGAGAGCCGCCTCTGACGACCCGGAAACCATGGCCTCAAAGCGGGGAAAAAAATCCTCGTCAGAGGGTCCGACGCCGGGGAGTTCCTCGGCCGGACTATGCCCTCAAGGGGATCAGCCCTCCAGTGAGCCGTAAGTAGAGAAAGATTTTCCTTTTGAGGGATGAGGGAAATCCTTGACTTATGTCTGATAAGATTAACCGAATTTTTACCTTGTAGCTCGGACCTTAGCCCTTCTCAGCAGAGCTCGTCTTCGGGGGATCTCCTTCCGGAGATGATGGAGAGCGGGACGCCTCCCCCTGCCGTGCCGCCTAGCGAGGCGGGCGACCCTGAGGTGTCGTCGCGGAGGGTTTCTCCGAATCCGGCAGGGGCGGAAGATAGCTATGTGGCCCCCGAGGTTCTCCGCGTCCGGCCTTCGAAAGAGGTCGTGGGACAAGTCCGGCACCGTCTGGTGCTCGGCCGGAGGAGCTAAAGATTTTGCTAGGGCGAGCTTCTATCTCGAAGGAGCACCGTGCATTGATGGGCACAGTGATTGAAAGGATCTCATCCGTAGAGAGCGGATTGCATGAGGCCGTCAAAAGTTTACTGACGGCTTTTGAGGTACATTAGATAATGTACACTTTTGTTAGTTGCGCATGAATAAGATGCGCCCTGTGTAGGTAGTAGCCCCTGAGACTCTGCGCGTCGTCAAGAAATGACGGCACACGGAGGATCATAATCCCAGGTCTAAGATGTCGCCTTTGAATGTAGGCGGCAGGGTGTCCGGAATCGAGCCGAACTGATGAATTTGCCGAACTAAAGCGGCAACTGGACGACATCGTGCTTGTCAACAAGCGGCTTGATGAGGCTCAAGGTATGTAATTCCTCGGGTGGCATCAGGTAAGAAGAGTGTTATGCCAGTGTCTTACGATGTGTGTGCTTGACGCAGATGGTGCGGCCGCCGTGGAGAGTCTTAGGGCAGAACTTGCCCGAGCTAAAGAACTAGCCAGAGAAAGTGATGCGGCTGCCAAGAAAGCCCTTGAAGAGCTGAGAGCCGAACAGGCTGCTCATTGCCGAAGCAAGGAAGAGATGGCCGAGATGGCCGAAAAGTTAAAGAGCGATGCAGACCGTTGCAAACTTCTTGAGAAAGAAGACCAGGCGAAACAGACGGACTTAGAGAAGGTCGTTGCCAATGCCAAGGATGCATGCTCTGCGATGAGAGCTGTGAAGGAGGAGCTGTGTCAGGCCGAACAGATTGCGGCTGGAAAGCCCTTTATGCTACGAAGGAAATTTTGCGATCCGAAGTTTGCTCCGTTGGACCGGATGTGGAGTGTGGAGGATACCTATCTGGATTTGGCAGCGAGTGCAGCTGATGCGAGTGAACACTTTCGAGATCAAAAAGATCGCGAAGTGGAAAAGCTTTTCTGGTTGCAGTTTCACAATCCAGAGCGTCCACTGGCAGTGGACGATCGTTTGGCTCAATGGGCCGAACTGAATAGGTTGTCCGGACTCGCCATGAAGTACGTCATGGGTCATCTGTGGCCGGGGAGATCAGAGCCGAAGAGTTATTTCAGCTTGGTGCAGCAATTCCTTGACGCGGTGCCGCGTATTAATGCAATGAAGAGGTCAGCATGCATAGAGGGCGCAAGGATGGCTCTTGCCCGTGTCAAAACATACTGGGCAGAGATGGAGACCACCGTTGTTGCGTCCCGAGATTCGGACAAAAGTCGAGTACCCTCCGAGCACTATTTCCAGGAAGTCCTTGAAGGCGCTCGTGTAATAGAGACGCAGTGCTCGAAAGATGCTATGTTATGATAGTATATGTAATTATAAAGTAATATTTTGATAAACTATAGTGGCCATTTTATACTTGTGCCTTCAAGTATTGGGAACACCTCCTGTGTGGCCGTTTTAAGATATATATATACAAAATCTGAAAGATGGCAGTCGTTGGCTTCAGCCCCCACGCACATCGTGCGGGGGTGCTCGCAGAAGACGCATTTTCACACTTAACCCAATGTCTTGGTCCTACAAAGGAGGTGATAGCGCAGCGGGCCAGGCAACCGGACTATAATGCTTTAACACTTTCACTTAGCCATAGGAGCTTGACAGTGAGGCTATTTAGGTAGCCCCTTGGTGGCGATTGCGCTCGCCCGAGTTCGGGCGCGTATGTGCCTGACCGGGAAGCGGCCCTTCATTAAAGCAGAGGAATCCGATAGATTCCGATAGGTCATCGAGTGGCTGTCCAGTCTCACGCTACATCATGACAGTCAGTTTTCGACTTTCTCTACTGAGGTGCTCGCCCGGCCGAACCGGGGCACAATCGCAGTAGTTCTCCTGGTGCTACCTTAGCCGATAGAGCGGAACGTAAGGTAGCCGAACTCAGGAGCCGAGCAACCCAACATTTGACCAAAGACATGATTCGGAGCTGATGCATATAATGCCAAAACTCACGACGCCGAACACTCCCTAAGGTGTTCGGTCTTTATGAGTGTGGGCGAAACAATACTCTTTATTAAAAAAAGCCCCTAGTGTCCAGGTACGTGCAAAAATTCTAACGTGGCCACATGCCAAGACGCCAGCCTCCTCCTTGGTTATATTAGAAAAAACCAGGGGATGTGTAGCAACAAGAGACAGTAAAAAAGGTTTACGCAGGGTCTTAATCTAAAAAGAATCCTTTTGGACGGGTCCCTACTGCATGTCTGTGCCTGTGTCTCCGTTGTGTCGTATCCTGGACGGGCGCCGCACGACGTTCATCTTTATGGGCGCCGCACGTTTTGTTATGTGAAGTAAGTTCACTGTTTTTACTTCTTGTGGGAAGTTCTTTTGTTTCCTGGTGCTCTGCTTTTGGGGTTCGTCCTCGTCTTCGCTTGGTGTGTCGAGCCCCTTGTGTTCGGCATTGAGTCTGCCGGATTGTTTGAAAACCCAACAATGTTTGTGAGTATGGTTAGCAGGCTTCCCGGGAGTACTGTGTATCTGACATATCATGTCCAAGATTTTATTTAAGTTGGATGGATCGTCCTTGTTATCATGGAGGGGCGGTTTTGTCTGATTTTGTCGTGAGCCTTTGAATCCGGCATTGACTGTCGTGCTCTTCGGACATTTTTCCTTAGTCCGGCGATGGTCCTTGTTGCGTCGCGGTTTTCCGTTTCCATCCCTAGTTTCGGATGTACTTGGGTCGCTGGGGCTGCACCTTGCCAACCAGCTGTCCTCTCCTGCACAAAAGCGGGTCATGAGGCTTGTTAGTGCGGCCATTGTTCTTGGCTTTTCTTGGCCGAGGTGTCTGGCGAGCCATTCGTCTCGGATGTTATGCCTGAAAGCTGCTAAGGCTTCGACGTCCGAACAGTCAACTATCTGATTCTTTTTAGTGAGGAATCTATTCCAGAACTGCTGAGCTGATTCTCTGGGCTGTTGAGTTATGTGACTAAGATCGTCTGCATCCGGAGGGCGGACATAGGTCCCTTGAAAGTTTGCTCGGAAAGCATCCTCGAGCTCTTCCCAACTTCCAATTGTGTTTTCAGGAAGGCTTTTAAGCCAATGCCGGGCTGGCCCTTTAAGCTTAAGGGGTAAATATTTTATGGCATGGAGATCATCTCCTCTAGCCATGTGTATGTGGAGGATATAATCCTCGATCCAGACTCCAGGGTCTATTGTTCCATCATATGCCTCTATGTTTACGGGTTTGAATCCCTCTGGAAATTCATAGTCCAGGACCTCATTGGTGAAACATAGGAGGTGTGCGGCGCCCCTGTATTTGGGTGTGCCGGATTCTGATGATGGATTTATTGCATTGCTTACGAGAGCTTGCTTTCTTGGCCCATAAATGGACCTAACTGGGCCATGATGCGAATCCTTAGGTGGGTCGCATGCCGATTTAAGTGCGGCGCCGCTTGCCGCTTTATGGGGTCGTCTATCCGACCGTGTGGCTTTCTTATTTTTTGAATGCGAGGGCTCTAGGGCCTCTTCGTCGAATTCAGGCAGTAGCTTTCTTTTTGGATAGCTTTTAGTGCGGCGACCGTCGCCGTATTTATCTGCGGTATTGATTACTTTGCTCCATCTAATCCGGAGTGCATCTTGTGCTGTTTTTAGCTTCTGCTTCTGCTTTTTTAGGCTGCGTGCAGTTGCAACGAGCCTCTCGTGGAGATTCTTCTGCTCCATGGGTTTATCCGGCGTGAGGTCGTCCGGAATGCCGTTTTCACCGGAGGAGGGATGTTCGGTTTCTCTATCCGTGTTGCCCTGTTCGGACGGTTGCTCGAAGGCCTGCTCGTCGTCTACCGGCTGGTCCTGCTCTATGGCTGGGTTTTTATCGAGGCGGGGCTTGGGTCGGCATTTACGCCGACTCTTTGATTGCTTTTCGGGGGGTCGATCTCCCGTTCCATCCCCTTTTTCCTCGTTGTCGCTTCCTTTAGGGGTATCCACCATGTATACATCGTGAGATGAGGTGGCTGTCCAATGCCCTATGGGCGTTGGTTCATCGGTATCTCCTGCATCGTCATCCATGATGTCGATGTCTCCGGAGTCGAAGTTGAGCATGTCGTTTAAATTGTCGACAGTGGCTACCAACTGGGTGGTGGGTGGGCTTTGAATTTCTTCATCGTCCATATCCCATCCTTGCTGACCGCAGTTCGGCCAGGGCTCTCCTGATAAAGAGAGAGACTTGAGAGAATTCAGGATATCGCAAAAAGGCGAGTGCTGAAAGATGTCCGCGGCAGTGAACTCCATTATTGGCGCCCAATCGGATTCGATCGGCAGGGGCGCGGGGGGTTCGGAGTCCGGAGAGGAGTCCGGATCCTCGGAGTCGTGAGTCACGCGGAGTGTGGGGCCGGCGTTCAGCTCGATCGCCTTTGAGATTGCAGCCCCCGAGGTGACATGCAACCGCTCATCCTCGATTGACACAACTGGCTCCGAATTAAGGGTCAGAGCTGGTGCGTTTGCGGCCTCCGGGATACTGTTCGATGATAGAGCTAGATCATGCCCCGCGAGACAGTGCGGCGCGCTTGGTTGTGGCTCGAATCCATAGAAGATCAAATCTCCGCGGATGTCTGCCATCTAGTTTAGCTTCCAAACCTGACTTGATGGCTAGGGGCGTAGCTTTCGATCTGCTCCAGGTGGCCAAGCGAATTGGCCCGCAGTGCGAAGCCGCCGAAGACGAAGATCTGTCTGGGGAGAAAAGTCTCACCCTGGACCGCATCGTTGTTGATGATCGAAGGAGCCATCGGGCCTAAAGGCGACGACACAGAGGAACTCTCAATGAAAGCACCAATGTCGGTGTCAAAACCGGCGGATCTCGGGTAGGGGGTCCCGAACTGTGCGTCAAGGCCGAATGGTAACAGGAGACAAGGGACACGATGTTTTTACCCAGGTTTGGGCCCTCTCGATGGAGGTAATACCCTACTCCTGCTTGATTAATATTGATGATATGGGTAGTACAAGAGTAGATCTACCACGAGATCAAGGAGGCTAAACCCTAGAAGCTAGCCTATGGTATGATTGTTGTATATGGAGTTGATATCCTACGGACTACAACCCTTCGGTTTATATAGACACCGGATAGGGTCAGGGTTACACAGAGTCGGTTACAATGGGAGGAGATATTGAATATCCGCATCGCCAAGCTTGCCTTCCACGCCAAGGAAAGTCCCATCCGGACACGGGACGAAGTCTTCAATCTTGTACCTTCATAGTCCAGGAATCCGGCTGAAGGTATAGTTCGGCTATCCGAACACCCCCTAATCCAGGACTCCCTCAATGAGCATAAGGAGATGTCACTTTATGATTTCTATCGGATTTGTTTAATCCCTTTTGAGGGCAAGACAGAAGAACCACATCATGATGATGTGGCTGAATTTATTGATACTATCACTGTAGGAGAAACTAGGAAGGTTTCCGATGCACGAATCACTAGCATACATTTTCCTGTTTTACGTTACTTTGCATTATTTGCTAGTCGTTGTTTAATTGGACACGGAAACAGTGGAAACCTTAGCATCCCTAATATAATTATTCTGCACCACGGTTTATACAGTGATAACACTTTTAGTATGGGCGGTATTATTGCTAGACGGTTAAGTATGAACCGTACTAAGGGTCCCATCTTTGGAGGCGTCTACACCACACGCCTAGCTGCACATTTTAACATACCTATTAGGCATGCTAAGAAGGAAGAAAAGGTGTTGCCCCGTGTTTATCTAGATCATAAAAGTATGGTGGCACATGATTTTATTGTTAAGAATAGGGCAGGAGAGCTTAAATATCAATTGTTCTTTAACAAACATCATCCTAAGACTATTATCCTGCCTGCTCCTTCTTTGTTTAATTTTGTAGGACCCTACCTCATTACGTGGGCTGCCGTCCAAGCTTACAAGAATCTAGCACCAGCCCCGGAACAGGAACCACAAGATGAACCTCCACGACAATCCGTTTATTCTTGGGATCCAGAGATGACTGTCAGCCAGTGGCAGTCAGAGTCTTCTTCTTCATCACAGTATGATCCCAACTATTCTTCCTCATCACAACAATTATTATTATGGATATCCGCCAGGCCAGCCGTGGCCATAGACCAACTTAGGCCAAAAGCCTAAGGTTGGGGGAGTACGTATTTCTCACCGACATTACATTTATGTTCACACACACATTGCTAGATGTCAGTGCTCATACTTTTTCACTGTAATATCCATGCCAGTTTATTTTCTTTTTCATGCTTTCTTCTTGTGTGTTTGCTAAACATTAAGAAAAAACAAAAAATTAGTAGTAGTTTATTTTTCTGCTGTAGTACTAATAATTAAAAAGAAAACCCAAAAATATTTCTCGTTCTTCTTCTGCTTGTTGGGAGCTTTCCCGTGTAAATAGTTTTATTTCTTTTATTTTCTTTGGGATTCAGTAGGAGAAGACCATAACTAAATTGTTGAAGTGGCTCTTATATGCATTATTGTTGAATTAACCCAGAGCCCATATTGCCTTGTCTTCTCCTGTTTATCGAATGCTCGCAGATTCCAGCTTAGTCCAATGCACGTGCACTATTGTTATTATTCACGCCATTCGGTCGTGCAAGTGAAAGGCAATTATGATGATATATGATGGACTAACTAAGATGAGAAAAGCTGGTATGAACTCGACCTCTTTTGTTTTTGTAAATATGATGAGTCACTCGCTCTTGATTCAGCTTATTATGAATAAACATGTTTGCAATGACAATTAGAGATCATAGTTGCTTGTGCCATGCTTGATTAGCTATGAGTTATAATGGTTTACCTTGTGAACCAACATGCTATTGAGATGATTATGATGTGGTATGATGGGGTGGTATCCTCCTTCGAATGATTTAAGTGACTTGACTTGGCACATGTTCACGCATGTAGTTGAAACAAAATCAACATAGCCTTCACGATATTTATGTTCATGGTGGATTATATCCTACTCATGCCTGCATCCAATGTTTATTAATTTTAATGCATGTACATGGCTGCTGTTGCTCTCTAGTTGGTCGCTTCCCAGTCTTTTGCTAGCCTTCACTTGTACTAAGCGGGAATACTGCTTGTGCATCCAATCCCTTAAACCCCAAAGTTATTCCAGATGAGTCCACTATACCTTCCTATATGCGGTATCTACCTGCCGTTCCAAGTAAATTTGTATGTGCCAAACTCTAAACCTTCAAATAAACATTCTGTTTTGTATGTTCGAATAGCTCATGTATCAACCAAGGTTGTCCTTATCTTCCGTGTTAGGCGGGTTATTCTCAAGAGGAGTGGACTCCGCTCCTCACTCACGAGAAAATGGCTGGTCACTGGGATGCCCAGTCCCATGCTTTATGCAAACTAAATCAAAATTAATTGCAAACAAAACTCCCCCTGGGACCTGATGTATGTTGGAGGCACTCGTTGTTTCGAGCAAGCCATGGATTGATGCTTGTTGGTGGAGGGGGAGTATAAACTTTACCATTCTGTTTGGGAACCGCCTATAATGTGTTTAGCATGGAAGATATCACCATCTCTTAGTTGTTACGTTGACAATGAAAGTATACCGCTCAAAATACAATTTATCTCTATTTCAAAACTGAGCTCTGGCACCTCTACAAATTCCTGCTTCCCTCTGCGAAGGGCCTATATGTTGGAAATATGCCCTAGAAGCAATAATAAATTAGTCATTATTATATTTCCTTGTTCATGATAATCATTTATTATCCATGCTAGAATTGTATTGATAGGAAACTCAGATACATGTGTGGATACATAGACAACACCATGTCCCTAGTAAGCCTCTAGTTGACTAGCTCGTTGATCAATAGATGGTTACGATTTCCTGACCATGGACATTGGATGTCGTTGATGACGGGATCACATCATTAGGAGAATGATGTGATGGACAAGACCCAATCCTAAGCCTAGCACAAGATCGTGTAGTTCGTATGCTAAAGTTTTTCTAATGTCAAGTATCATTTCCTTAGACCATGAGATTGTGCAACTCCCAAATACCGTAGGAATGCTTTGGGTGTACCAAACGTCACAAGCAACTAGGTGGCTATAAAGGTGCACTGCGGGTATCTCCGAAAGTGTCTGTTGGGTTGGCACGAATCGAGACTGGGATTTGTCACTCCGTGTAACGGAGAGGTATCTCTGGGCCCACTCGGTAGGACATCATCATAATGTGCACAATGTGGCCAAGGAGTTGATCACGGGATGATGTGTTACGGAACGAGTAAAGAGACTTGCCGGTAACGAGATTGAACGAGGTATCGGGATACCGATGATCGAATCTCGGGCAAGTATCATACCGATAGACAAAGGGAATTGTATACGGGATTGAGTAAATCCTCGACATCGTGGTTCATCCCCGACATGTGGGAGCCAACATGGGTATCCAGATCCCGCTGTTGGTTATTGACCGAGAGTCGTCTCGGTCATGTCTGCGTGTCTCCCAAACCCGTAGGGTCTACACACTTAAGGTTCGGTGACGCTAGGGTTGTAGAGATATTAGTATGCGGTAACCCGAAAGTTGTTCGGAGTCCCGGATGAGATCCCGGACATCACGAGGAGTTCCGGAATGGTCCGGAGGTGAAGATTTATATATAGGAAGTCCAGTTTTGGCCATCAGGAAAGTTTCGGGGTAATCGGTATTGTACCGGGACCACCGGAAGGGTCCCGGGGGTCCACCGGGTGGGGCCACCTATCCTGGAGGGCCCCATTGGCTGAAGTGGGAGGGGAACCAGCCCCTGGTGGGCTGGTGTGCCCCCCATGGGCCTCTCCCTACGCCTACGGTTCGAAACCCTAGGGGTGGGGGCACCCCACCTGACTTACGGGGCAAGTCCCCCCCCTTGGCCGCCGCCCCCCTTCGAGATTGGATCTCCTAGGGTCGGCGCCCCCCTAGGGGTCCTATATATAGTGGGGGGAGGGAGGGAAGCTGCACCCAAGTCCCTGGCGCCTCCCTCTCCCTCCGTGACACCTCTCCCTCTCGTTGGTGCTTGGCGAAGCCCTGCCGAGATCCCGCTGCTTCCACCACCACGCCGTCGTGCTGCTGGATCTCCATCAACCTCTCCTCTCCCCTTGCTAGATCAAGAAGGAGGAGACGTCTCTCCGTTCTGTACGTGTGTTGAACGCGGAGGTGCCGTCCGTTCGGTGCTAGGATCATCGGTGATTTGGATCACGACGAGTATGACTCCATCAACCCCGTTCTCTTGAACGCTTCCGCTTAGTGATCATCGGTGATTTAGATCACGACGAGTACGACTCCATCAACCCCGTTCTCTTGAACGCTTCCGCTTAGCGATCTTCAAGGGTATGAAGATGCACTCCCTCTCTCTCGTTGCTAGTATCTCCTAGATTGATCTTGGTGACACGTAGGAAAATTTTGAATTATTGCTACAATCCCCAACAGTGGCATCATGAGCTAGGTCTATGCGTAGATTCTATGCACGAGTAGAACACAAAGTAGTTGTGGGCGATGATTTGTTCAATTTGCTTGCTGTTACTAGTCTTATCTTGATTCGGCGGCATTGTGGGATGAAGCGGCCCGGACCGACCTTACACGCACACTTATGTGAGACTGGTTCCACCGACTGACATGCACTTGATGCATAAGGTGGCTGGCGGGTGTGTGTCTCTCCCACTTTAGTCGGATCGGATTTGATGAAAAGGGTCCTTATGAAGGGTAAATAACAACTGGCATATCACCGTTGTGGTTTTGCATAGGTAAGAAACGTTCTTGCTAGAAACCCATAGCAGCCACGTAAAACATGCAACAACAATTAGAGGATGTCTAACTTGTTTTTGCAAGGTTTGCTTTGTGATGTGATATGGCCAAAAGGATGTGATGAATGATATATGTGATGTATGAGATTGATCATGTTCTTGTAATAGGAATCACGACTTGCATGTCGATGAGTATGACAACCGACAGGAGCCATAGGAGTTATTTATGACCTGCGTGTCAACATAAACGTCATGTAATTACTTTACTTTATTGCTAACCGTTAGCCATAGTAGTAGAAGTAATAGTTGACGAGGCAACTTCATGAAGACACAATGATGGAGATCATGATTATGGAGATCATGGTGTCATGCCGGTGACGAATGTGATCATGCCGTGCCTCGAAGATGGAGATCAAAGGCGCAAGATGATATTGGCCATATCATGTCACTTTATGATTTGCATGTGATGTTTGTCATGTTTTTACATCTTATTTGCTTAGGATGACGGTAGCATAAATAAGATGATCCCTCATTAAAATATCAAGGATTGTGTTCCCCCTAACTGTGCACCGTTGCTAAGGTCCATTGTTCCAAAGCACCATGTGATGATCAGGTGTGATAGGTTCTAACGTTCGCATACAACGGGTGTAAGCCAGGTTTACACACGCAATACACTTAGGTTAACGTGACGAGCCTAGCATGTACAGACATGGCCTCGGAACACAGAAGACCGAAAGGTCGAGCATGAGTCGTATAGTGGATACGATCAACATGAAGATGTTCACCGATGATGACTAGTCCGTCTCACGTGATGATCGGACACGGCCTAGTTGACTCGGATCATGTATCACATAGATGACAAGAGGGATGTCTATCTAAGTGAGAGTTCATTGAATAATTTGATTAGATGAACTTAATTATCATGAACATAGTCAAAAGGTCTTTGCAAATTATGTCATAACTCACGCTTTGGTTCTACTGTTTTAGATATGTTCCTAGAGAAAATTTAGTTGAGAGTTGACAGTAGCAATTATGCGGACTGGGTTCGTGAACTGAGGATTTTCCTCATTGCTGCACAGAAGGGCTATGTCCTTAATGCACCGCTCAGTGCGTTGAACCTCGAGCATCGTCTTTATATGATGGGAAACATCTGACATACACGTTTTGATGACTACGTGATAGTTTCAGTGTGTAATACTAACGGTTTAGAATTGTGGCACCAAAGACGTTTTTGAAACGTCGCAGAACATATGAGATGTTCCAAAGACTGAAATTGGGATTTCAGACTAATGCCCACGTCAAGAGGTATGAGACCTCTGACAAGTTTCTTAAGCCTGCAAACTAAGGGAGTAAAGCTCAATCGTTGAGCATGTGCTCAGATTGTCCGAGTACTACAATCGCTTGAATCGAGTGGGAGTTAATCTTCCAGATGAGATAGTGATAGTTCTCCATAGTCACTGCCACCAAGCTATTAGAGCTTAGTGATGAACTATAACATATCAGGGATAGACATGATGATCCTTGAGCAATTCGCGATGTTTGACACCGTGAAAGTAGAAATCAAGTAGGAGCATCAATTGTTGATGGTTAGTAAAACCACTAGTTTCAAGAAGGGCAAGGGAAAGAAGGGATGCTTCATGAGACGGCAAATCAGTTGCTGCTCTAGTGAAGAAACCCAAGGTTGAACCAAACCCGAGACTAAGTGCTTCTATAATGAGGGGAACGGTCACTGAAGCAGAACTACCCTAGATACTTGGTAGATGAGAAGGCTGGCAAGGTCGACAGAAGTATTTTGAATATACATTATATTATTGTGTACTTTACTAGTACTCCTAATAGCACCAGGGTAATAAATACTGGTTCGGTTGCTAAGTGTTAGTAACTTGAAATAAAAGGCTACGGAGACTAGCTAAAGGTGAGATGACGATATGTTGGAAGTGTTTCCAGGGTTGATGTGATCAAACATCGCACGCTCCCTCTACCATCGAGATTGGTGTTAAACCTAAATAATTGTTATTTGGTGTTTGCGTTGAGCATAGACATGATTGGATTATGTTTATCGCCATACGGTTATTCATTTAAGGAGAATAATGGTTACTCTGTTTACTTGAATAATACCTTCAATGGTCTTGCACCTAAAATAAATGGTTTATTGAATCTCGATCGTAGTGATACACATGTTCATACCAAAAGATATAAGATAGTAATGATAGTACCACATACTTGTGGCACTGCCATTTTGAGTCATGTTGGTATAAAACGCATGAAGAAGCTCCATGTTGATGGATCTTTGGACTCACTCGTTTTGAAAAGATTGAGACATGCGAACCATGTCTATTGGTAGATATGCATGAAGAAACTCCATGTAGATGGATCGTGTGGACACTTGATTTTGAATCACTTGAGACATGCAAATCATACCACATGGGCAAGATGACTGAAAGGCCTCGTTTTCAGTAAGATGGAACAAGAAAGCGACTTGTTGGAAGTATTACATTTTGATGTGTGCAGTCCAATGAGTGCTGAGGCACGCAGTGGATATCGTTATGTTCTTACTTCACAGATGATTTGAGTATATGCTGAGTATATTTACTTGATGAAACACAAGTCTGAATTATTGAAAGGTTCAAGTAATTGTAGAATGAAGTTGAAGATCGTCGTGACAAGATGATAAAATGTCTATGATATGATCATAGAGATGAATATCTGAGTTACGAGTTTGGCACGCAATTAAGACACTGTGGAAATTGTTAGACAACTAATACCGCCTGGACCACCATAGTGTGATGGTGTGTCCGAACATCACAACTGCACCCTATTGGATATGGTGCATACCATGATGTCTCTTATCGAATTACCACTATCGTTTATGGGTTAGGCATTAGAGACAACCGCACTCACTTTAAATAGGACACCACACAATTCCGTTGAGACGACACCGTATGAACTATGGTTTAGAGAAACCTAAGTTGTCGTTTCTTAAAAGTTTGGGTCTGCAACGCTTATGTAAAAAAGGTTTCATGCAGATAAGCTTGAACCCAAAGGGATAAATGCATCTTAATAGAATACCCAAAACAATTGGGTATACCTCCTATTTCAGATCCGGAAGCAAAAGTGATTGTTTCTAGAAACGGGTCCTTTCTTGAGGAAAAGTTTCTCTAGAAAGAATTGAGTGGGAGGATGGTGGAGACTTGATGAGGTTATTGAACCGTCACTTCAACTAGTGTGTAGCAGGGCACAGGAAGTTGTTCCTATGGCACCTACACCAATTGAAGTGGAAGCTTATGATAGTGATCATGAAACTTCGGATCAAGTCACTACCAAACCTCATAGGTCGACAAGGATGTGTACTACTTCAGAGTGGTACATAATCCTGTCTTGGAAGTCATGTTGCTAGACAACAATGAACCTACGAGCTATGGAGAAGCGATGGTGGGCCCGGATTCCAACGAATGGCTCGAGGCCATAAAATCTGAGAGAGGATCCATGTATAAAACAAAGTGTAGACTTTGAAAGAACTACTTGATGGTCGTAAGGCTGTTAGGTGCAGATGGATTTTAAAAGGAAGACAGACAATGATGGTAAGTGTCACCATTAAGAAAGCTTGACTTGTCGTTAAGATGTTTCCCAACAAGTTCAAGGAGTTGACTACGATGATACTTTCTCACTCGTAGCGATGCTAAGAGTCTGTTGGAATTATGTTAGCAGTTACTGCGTTATTTATGAAATCTTGCAGATAGGATGTCAAAACATTGTTTCCTCGACATTTTTCTTGAGGAAAGGTTGTATGTGATACAACTAGAAGGTTTTTTCAATCCTGAAAGATGCTAAGAAGTATGAAAAGCTCCAGCAATCCTTCTAAGCACTGGAGTAAGCATCTCGGAGTTGGAATGTACACTTTGATGAGATGATCAAATATTTTGGGTTTATACAAAGTTTATGAGAAACTTGTATTTCCAAAGAAGTGAGTGGGAGCACTATAGAATTTTTGATGAGTATATGTTGTTAGCATATTGTTGATCAGAAATGATGTAGAATTTATGGAAAGCATACAGGGTTATTTTGTTGGGGAACGTAGTAATTTCAAAAAAATTCCTACGCACACGCAAGATCATGGTGATGCACAACAACAAGAGGGGAGAGTGTTGTCTACGTACCCTCGTAGACCGGAAGCGGAAGCATTATAACAACGCGGTTGATGTAGTCGTACGTCTTCACGGCCCGACCGATCAAGCACCGAAACTACGGCACCTCCGAGTTTTTGCACACGTTCAGCTCGATTACGATCCCCGGACTCTGATCCAGCAATGTGCCGGGGATGAGTTCCGTCAGCACGACGGCGTGGTGACGATCTTGATGTTCTACCGTCGCAGGGCTTTGCCTAAGCACCGCTACAATATTATCGAGGATTATGGTGGAGGGGGGCACCGCACACGGCTAAGAGATCAATGATCAATTGATGTGTCTATGGGGTGCCCCCTGTCCCCGTATATAAAGGAGCAAGGGAGGGAGGCGGCCGGCCTAGCAGGAGGGCGCGCGAAGGGGGGAGTCCTACTCCCACCGGGAGTAGGACTCCTCCTTCCCTTGTTGGAGTAGGAGAGAAGGAAAGAGGGGGAGAGGAACAAGGAAAAGTGGGCTGCACCCCTTGTCCAATTCGGACCAGAGGGGGGCGCGCGCCTCCTTCCTTTTGGCCTCTCTCCTCTATTCCCGTATGGCCCAATAAGGCCCATATACTCCCCGGCGAATTCCCATAACTCTCCGGTACTCCGAAAAATACCCGAATCACTCGGAACCTTTACGATGTCCGAATATAGTCATCCAATATATCGATCTTTATGTCTCGACCATTTCGAGACACCTCGTCATGTCCCTGATCTCATCCGGGACTCCGAACTCCTTCGATACATCAAAACGCATAAACTCATAATATAACTGTCATCGAAACCTTAAGTGTGCGGACCCTACGGGTTCGAGAACAATGTAGACATGACCGAGACACGTCTCCGGTCAATAACCAATAGCGGAACCTGGATGCTCATATTGGCTCCCACATATTCTACGAAGATCTTTATCGGTCAGACCGCATAACAACATACGTTGTTCCCTTTGTCATCGGTATGTTATTTGCCCGAGATTCGATCATCGGTATCTCAATACCTAGTTCAATCTCGTTACCGGCAAGTCTCTTTACTCGTTCCGTAATACATCATCCCGCAACTAACTCATTAGTTGCAATGCTTGCAAGGCTTTAGGTGATGTGCATTACCGAGAGGGCCCAGAGATACCTCTCCGACAATCGGAGTGACAAATCCTAATCTCGAAATACGCCAACCCAACAAGTACCTTCGGAGACACCTGTAGAGCACCTTTATAATCACCCAGTTACGTTGTGATGTTTGGTAGCACACAAAGTGTTCCTCTGGTAAACGGGAGTTGCATAATCTCATAGTCATAGGAACATGTATAAGTCATGAAGAAAGCAATAGCAACAAACTAAATGATCAAGTGATATGCTAACGGAATGGGTCAAGTCAATCACATCATTCTCCTAATGATGTGATCCCATTAATCAAATGACAACTCATGTCTATGGTTAGGAAACATAACAATCTTTGATCAACGAGCTAGTCAAGTAGAGGTATACGAGTGACACTCTGTTTGTCTATGTATTCACACATGTATTATGTTTTCGGTTAATACAATTCTAGAATGAATAATAAACATTTATCATGATATAAGGAAATAAATAATAACTTTATTATTGCCTCTAGGGCATATTTTCTTCAGTCTCCCACTTGCACTAGAGTCAATAATCTAGTTCACATCACCATGTGATTTAACATCAATAGTTCACATCACCATGTGATTAACACCCATAGTTCACATCGTCATGTGACCAACACCCAAAGGGTTTACTAGAGTCAATAATCTAGTTCACATCGCTATGTGATTAACACCCAAAGAGTACTGAGGTGTGATCATGTTTTGCTTGTGAGAGAATTTTAGTCAACGGGTCTGCCACATTCAGATCCGTAAGTATTTTGCAAATTTCTATGTCAACAATGCTCTGCAAAGAGCTACTCTAGCTAATTCCTCCCACTTTTAATATGTATCCAGATTGAGATTTAGAGTCATCTGGATCAGTGTCAAAATTTGCATCGACGTAACCCTTTACGACGAACCGTTTGTCACTTCCATAATCGAGAAACATATCCTTATTCCACTAAGGATAATTTTGACTAGTGTCCAGTGATCTACTCCTAGATCACTATTGTACTCCTTTGCCAAACTCAGGGCAGGGTATATAATAGGTCTGGTACACAGCATGGCATACTTTATAGAACTTATGGCTGAGGCATAGGGAATGACTTTCGTTCTCTCTCTATCTTCTGTCGTGGTCGGGTTTTGAGTCTTACTCAACTTCACACCTTGTAACACAGGCAAGAACTCCTTCTCTAACTGTTCCATTTTGAACTACTTCAAAATCTTGTCAAGGTATGTACTCATTGCAAAACTTATCAAGCGTCTTGATCTATCTCTTGATGCTCAATATGTAAGCAGCTTCACCGGGGTCTTTCTTTGAGAAACTCCTTTCAAACATTCCTTTATGCTTTGCAGAATAATTCTACATTATCTCCGATCAACAATATGTCATTCACATATACTTATCAGAAATGTTGTAGTGCTCCCACTCACTTTCTTGTAAATACAGGCTTCACCACAAGTCTGTATAAAACTATATGCTTTGATCAACTTATCAAAGCGTATATTCCAACTCCGAGATGCTTGCACCAGTCCATAGATGGATCGGTGGAGCTTGCATATTTTGTTAGTACCTTTAGGATTGACAAAACCTTCTGGTTGCATCATATACAACTCTTCTTTAATAAATCCATTAAGGAATGCAGTTTTGTTTATCCATTTGCTAGATTTCATAAAATGCGGCAATTGCTAACATGATTTGGATAGACTTAAGCATAGATACGAGTGAGAAAGTCTCATCATAGTCAACACCTTGAACTTGTCGAAAACCTTTTTGCGACAATTCTAGCTTTGTAGATAGTAACACTACTATTAGTGTCCGTCTTCCTCTTGAAGATCCATTTAATATCAATGGCTCGCCGATCATTGGGCAAGTCAATCAAAGTCATACTTTGTTCTCATACATGGATCTCATCTCAGATTTCATGGCCTCAAGCCATTTCGCCGAATCTGGGCTCATCATCGCTTCCTCATAGTTCATAGGCTCATCATGGTCAAGTAACATGACCTCCAGAACAGGATTACCGTACCACTCTGGTGCGGATCTCACTCTGGTTTACCTACGAGGTTCGGTAGTAACTTGATCTGAAGTTACATGATCATCATCATTAGCTTCCTCACTAATCGGTGTAGTAGTCACAGGAACAGATTTCTGTGATGAACTACTTTCCAATAAGGGAGCAGGTACAGTTACCTCATCAAGTTCTACTTTCCTCCCACTCACTTCTTTCAAGAGAAACTCCTTTTCTAGAAAGGATCCATTCAAAGCAACGAATATATTGCCTTCGGATCTGTGATAGAAGGTGTACCCAACATTTTCTTTTGGGTATCCTATGAAGACGCACTTCTCCGATTTGGGTTAGAGCTTATCAGGTTGAAACTTTTTCACATAAGCATTGCAACCTCAAACTTTAAGAAACGACAGCTTAGGTTTCTTGCCAAACCATAGTTCATACGGTGTCGTCTCAACGGATTTAGATGGTGCCCTATTTAACGTGAATGCAGCTGTCTCTAATGCATAACCCCAAAACGATAGTGGTAGATCGGTAAGAGACATCATAGATCGCACCATATCTAATAAAGTACGGTTATGACGTTCGGACACACCATTACACTGTGGTGTTCCAGGTGGCGTGAGTAGTGAAACTATTTCACATTGTTTTTAACTGAAGGCCAAACTCGTAACTCAAATATTTTACTTCTGCGATCATATCGTAGAAACTTTTATTTTTGTTACGATGATTCTCCACTTCACTCTGAAATTCTTTGAACTTTTCAAATGTTTCAGACTTGTGTTTCATCAAGTAGATATACTCATATCTGCTCAAATCATCTGTGAAGATCAGAAAATAATGATACCTGCCACGAGCCTTAATATTCATCGGACCACATACATCAGTATGTATGATTTCCAACAAATCTGTTGCTCGCTCCATTGTTTTGGAGAACGGAGTTTTAGTCATCTTGCCCATGAGGCATGGTTCGCAAGCATCAACTGATTCATAATCAAGTGATTCCAAAAGCCCATCAGCATGGATTTTCTTCATGCGCTTTACACCAATATGACCTAAATGGCAGTGCCACAAATAAATTGCACCATCATTATTAACTTTGCATCTTTTGGTTTCAATATTATGAATATGTGTATCACTACGATCGAGATCCAACGAACCATTTTCATTGGGTGTGTAACCATATAAGGTTTTATTCATGTAAACAGAACAACAATTTATTCTCTTACTTAAATGAATAACCGTATTGCAATAAACATGATCAAATCATATTCATGCTCAACGCAAACACCAAATAACACTTATTTAGGTTCAACACTAATCCCAAAAGTATAGGGAGTGTGCGATGATGATCATATCAATCTTGGAACCACTTCCAACACACATCGTCACTTCACCCTTAACTAGTCTATGTTCATTCTGCAACTCCCGTTTCGAGTTACTACTCTTAGCAACTGAACCAGTATCAAATACCGAGGGGTTGCTATGAACACTAGTAAAATACACATCAATAATCTGTATATCAAATATACCTTTGTTCACTTTGCCATCCTTCTTATCCGCCAAATACTTGGGGCAGTTCCGCTTCCAGTGACCAGTCCCTTTGCAGTAGAAGCACTTAGTCTCAGGCTTAGGACCAGACTTGGGCTTCTTCACTTGAGCAGCAACTTGCTTGCCGTTCTTCTTGAAGTTCCCCTTCTTCCCTTTGCCCTTTTCTTGAAACTAGTGGTCTTGTCTACCATCAACACTTGATATTTTTCTTGATTTCTACCTTCGTCGATTTCAGCATTACGAAGAGCTTGGGAATCGTTTCCGTTATCCCTTGCATATCATAGTTCATCACGAAGTTCTACTAACTTGGTGATGGTGACTAGAGAATTCTGTCAATCACTATTTTATCTGGAAGATTAACTCCCACTTGATTCAAGCGATTGTAGTACCCAGACAATCTGAGCACATGCTCACTGCTTGAGCTATTCTCCTCCATCTTTTAGCTATAGAACTTGTTGGAGACTTCATATCTCTCAACTCGGGTATTTGCTTGAAATATTAACTTCAACTCCTGGAACATCTCATATGGTCCATGACGTTCAAAACGTCTTTGAAGTCCCGATTCTAAGCCGTTTAAGCATGGTGCACTAAACTATCAAGTAGTCATCATATTGAGCTAGCCAAATGTTCATAACATCTGCATCTGCTCCTGCAATAGGTTTGTCACCTAGCGGTGCATCAAAGACATAATTCTTCTGTGCAGCAATGAGGATAAACCTCAGATCACGGATCCAATCCGCATCATTGCTACTAACATCTTTCAACTTAGTTTTCTCTAGGAACATATCAAAAATAAAACAGGGGAGCTAAACGCGAGCTATTGATCTACAACATAGATATGCTAATACTACCAGGACTAAGTTCATGATAAATTAAAGTTCAATTAATCATATTACTTAAGAACTCCCACTTAGAAAGACATCCCTCTAATCTTCTAAGTGATCACGTGATCCAAATCAACTAAACCATAACCGATCATCACGTGAAATGGAGTAGCTTTCAATGGTGAACATCAATATGTCGATCATATCTACTATATGATTCACGCTCGACCTTTCAGTCTCAGTGTTCCGAGGCCATATCTGCATATGCTAGGCTCGTCAAGTTTAACCTGAGTATTCTGCGTGTGCAAAACTGGCTTGCACCCGTTGTAGATGGACGTAGAGCTTATCACACCCGATCATCACGTGGTGTCTGGGCACGATGAACTTTGGCAACGGTGCATACTCAGGGAGAACACTTTTATCTTGAAATTTAGTGAGTGATCATCTTATAATGCTACCGTCAAACAAATCAAGATAAGATGCATAAAAGATAAACATCACATGCGATCAATATAAGTGATATGATATGGCCATCATCATCTTGTACTTGTGATCTCCATCTCCAAAGTACTGTCATGATCACCATTGTCACCGGCGCGACACCTTGATCTCCATCGTAGCATCGCTGTCGTCTCGCCAATCTTATGCTTCCACAACTATCGCTACCGCTTAGTGATAAAGTAAAGCATTACAGCGTGATTGCATTGCATACAATAAAGCGACAACCATATGGCTCCTGCCAGTTGCTGATAACTCGGTTACAAAACATGATCATCTCATACAATAAAATTTAGCATCATGTCTTGACCATATCACATCACAACATGCCCTGCAAAAACAAGTTAGACGTCTTCTACTTTGTTGTTGCAAGTTTTACGTGGCTGCTACGGGCTTGGCAAGAACCAATCTTACCTACGCATCAAAAACCACAATGATAGTTTGTCAAGTTGGTGCTGTTTTAACCTTCGCAAGGACCGGGCGTAGCCACACTCGGTTCAACTAAAGTTGGAGAAACTGACACCCGCCAGCCACCTGTGTGCAAAGCACGTCGGTAGAACCAGTCTCGCGTAAGCGTACGCGTAATGTCGGTCTGGGCCGCTTCATCCAACAATACCGCCGAACCAAAGTATGACATGCTGGTAAGCAGTATGACTTATATCGCCCACAACTCACTTGTGTTCTACTCGTGCATATAACATCAACACATAAAACCTAGGCTCGGATGCCACTGTTGGGGAACGTAGTAATTTCAAAAAAATTCCTACGCACACGCAAGATCATGGTGATGCATAGCAACGAGAGGGGAGAGTGTTGTCTACGTACCCTCGTAGACCGGAAGCGGAAGCGTTATAGCACAAGCGGTTGATGTAGCTCGTATGTCTTCACGGCCGACCGATCAGCACCGAAACTATGCACCTCCGAGTTTTTGCACAAGTTCAGCTCGCTTGAACGATCCCGACTCCGATCCAGCAAAGTGTCGGGGAATGAGTTCTCGCAGCACGATGGCGTGGTGACGATCTTGATGTTCTATCGTCGCAAGGGCTTCGCCTAAGCACGCTACAAATATTATCGAGGGATTATGGTGGAGGGGGCAACCGCACACGGCTAGAGATCAATGATCAATTGTTGTGGTCTATGGGGTGCCCCCTGCCCCCGTATATTAAAAGGACAGGGAGGGGAGGCGGCCCGGCCTAGAGGAGGGCGCGCCAAGGGGGAGTCCTATCTCCCACCGGGGAGTAGGACTCCTCTTCCCTTGTTGAGTAGGAGAGAAGGAAGAGGGGAGAGGAAAAGGAAAAGTGGGCTGGCACCCCTTGTCCAATTCGGCCCAGAGGGGGGGGGCAGCCTTCCTTCCTTTTGGCCTCTCTCCTCTATTCCCGTATGGCCCAATAAGGCCCATATACTCCCCGGCGAATTCCCGTAACTCTCCGGTACTCCGAAAAATACCTGAATCACTCGGAACCTTTCCGATGTCCGAATATAATCGTCCAATATATCGATCTTTACGTCTCGACCATTTTGAGACTCCTCGTCATGTCACCAATCTCATCTGGGACTCCAAACTCCTTCGGTACATCAAAACTCATAAACTCATAATATAACTGTCATCGAAACCTTAAGCATGCGGACCCTACGGGTTCGAGAACAATGTAGACATGACCGAGACACGTCTCCAGTCAATAACCAATAGCGGAACCTGGATGCTCAGATTGGCTCCCACATATTCTACGAAGATCTTTATCGGTCATACCGCATAACAACATACGTTGTTCCCTTTAATTTGTCATCGGTATGTTACTTTCCCGAGATTCGATCGTCGGTATCTCAATACCTAGTTCAATCTCGTTACCGGCAAGTCTCTTTACTCGTTCCGTAATACATCATCCGCAACTAACTCATTAGTTGCAATGCTTGCAAGGCTTAGTGATGTGCATTACCGAGAGGGCCCAGAGATACCTCTCCGACAATCGGAGTGACAAATCCTAATCTCGAAATACACCAACCCAACAAGTACCTTCGGAGACACCTGTAGAGCACCTTTATAATCACCCAGTTACGTTGTGACGTTTGGTAGCACACAAAGTGTTCCTCTGGTAAACGGGAGTTGCAAAATCTCATAGTCATAGGAACATGTATAAGTCATGACGAAAGCAATAGCAACAAACTAAACGATCAAGTGATATGCTAACGGAATGGGTCAAGTCAATCACATCATTCTCCTAATGATGTGATCCCGTTAATCAAATGACAACTCATGTCTATGGCTAGGAAACATAACCATCTTTGATCAACGAGCTAGTCAAGTACAGGCATACTAGTGACACTCTGTCTGTCTATGTATTCACACATGTATTATGTTTCCGGTTAATACAATTCTAGCATGAATAATAAACATTTATCATGATATAAGGAAATAAATAATAACTTTATTATTGCCTCTAGGGCATATTTCCTTCATATTTAAAAGGTGTTTTTATTGGAAAATCTGGATTAAGCTACTTGAACATTGAGCATCAAGATCTATAAGGATAGATCAAAATCGCTTAATAGTACTTTCAAACAAACACATACCATGACAAAATTTTGAAGGAGTTCAAAAATAGATCGGCAAAGAAGGAGTTCTTGGCTGTGTTATAAGGTATGAGTATTGAGTAAAACTCAATACCTGACCACCACAGAATAGAGAGAAAGGACGAAGGTCGGCCCTATGATTTAGACGTAGGCTCTAAAGTATGCAATGTTGTGTACCGCACCTGAAGCGTGCTAAGCCTTGAGTCAGTCAAGGGGGACAAGTGTGATCTAGGAATGGATCACAGGACAATGGTCAAGGTTATCCTTAGTAACTAGTGGACTAAGGAATTTTCTCGATTATGGAGGTGGTAAAAGAGTTCGTCGTAAAGGGTTACGCCGATGCAATCTTTGACACTAATCTGGATGATCCTGAGTAGTAAACCGGATTCGTATAGTAGAACAGTTATTTGGAATAGCTCCAAAAAGAGCATGGTAGCTGCATCTACAAGATGACATAGAGATTTGTAAAGCACACACGGATCTGAAAGGTTCAGACCCGTTGACTATAACATCTCTCACAAGCATAACATGATCAAACCCAAAACTCATTGAGTGTTAATCACATGGTAATGTGAACTAGATTATTGACTCTAGTAAACTCTTTGGGTGTTAGTCACATGGGGATGTGACCTTGAATGTTAATCACATAGCGATGTGAACTGGATTATTGACTCTAGTGCAAGTGGGAGACTGTTGGAAATATGCCCTAGAAGCAATAATAAATTAGTTATTATTATATTTCCTTGTTCATAATAATAATTTATTATCCATGCTAGAATCGTATTGATAGGAAACTCAGATACATGTGTGGATACATAGACAACACCATGTCCCTAGTAAGCCTCTAGTTGACTAGCTCGTTGATCAATAGATGGTTACGGTTTCCTGACCATGGACATTGGATATCGTTGATGATGGGATCACATCATTAGGAGAATGATGTGATGGACAAGACCCAATCCTAAGCCTAGCACAAGATCGTGTAGTTCGTATGCTAAAGCTTTTCTAATGTCAAGTATCATTTCCTTAGACCATGAGATTGTGCAACTCCCGGATACCGTAGGAATGCTTTGGGTGTACCAAACGTCACAACGTAACTGGGTGGCTATAAAGGTGCACTGCGGGTATCTCCGAAAGTGTCTGTTAGGTTGGCACGAATCGAGACTGGGATTTGTCACTCCGTGTAACGGAGAGGTATCTCTGGGCCCACTCGCTAGGAAATCATCATAATGTGCACAATGTGACCAAGGAGTTGATCACGGGATGATGTGTTGTGGAACGAGTAAAGAGACTTTCCGGTAACGAGATTGAACGAGGTATCGGGATACCGACGATCGAATCTCGGGCAAGTATCGTACCGATAGACAAAGGGAATTGTATACGGGATTGATTAAATCCTCGACATCATGGTTCATGCGATGAGATCATCGTGGAACATGTGGGAGCCAACATGGGTATCCAAATCCCGCTGTTGGTTATTGACCGGAGAGTCGTCTCGGTCATGTCTGCGTGTCTCCCGAACCCGTAGGGTCTACACACTTAAGGTTCGGTGACGCTAGGGTTGTAGAGATATTAGTATGCGGTAACCTGAAGGTTGTTCGGAGTCCCGAATGAGATCCCGGACGTCACGAGGAGTTCTGGAATGGTCCAGAGGTGAAGATTTATATATAGGAAGTCCAGTTTTGGCCATCGGGAAAGTTTCTGGGGTAATCGGTATTGTACCGGGACCACCGAAAGGGTCCCAAGGGTCCACCGGGTGGGGCCACCTATCCCGGAGGGCCCCATGGGCTGAAGTGGGACGGGAACCAGCCCCTGGTGGGCTGGTGCGCCCCCCCATGGGCCTCCCCCTGCGCCTAGGGTTGGAAACCCTAGGGGTGGGGGGCGCCCCACCTGACTTGGGGGGCAAGTCCCCCCCTTGGCCGCCGCCCCCCTTGGAGATTGGATCTCCTAGGGCCGGCGCCCCCCTAGGAGTCCTATATATATTGGGGGGAGGGAGGGCATCCGCACCCAAGTCCCTGGCGCCTCCCTCTCCCTCCGTGACACCTCTCCCTCTAGTTGGTGCTTGGCGAAGCCCTGCCGAGATCCCGCTGCTTCCACCACCACGCCGTCGTGCTGCTGGATCTCCATCAACCTCTCCTCTCCCCTTGCTAGATCAAGAAGGAGGAGACGTCTCTCCGTTCCGTACGTGTGTTGAACGCGGAGGTGTCGTCCGTTCGGCGCTAGGATCATTGGTGATTTGGATCACGACGAGTACGACTCCATCAACCCTGTTCTCTTGAACGCTTCCGCTTAGCTATCTTCAAGGGTATGAAGATGCACTCCCTCTCTCTCGTTGCTAGTATCTCCTAGATTGATCTTGGTGACATGTAGGAAAATTTTGAATTATTGCTACGATCCCCAACACTATCCATTTACTTTTATGTTGAGTCATCACCCTCTTATTAAAAAGCATTAGCTCGAGAGCACAGCCGTCATTTGCATTCATCACTGTTAATTTATATTGGGTTTGACTATGATTGGATCTCTTTTACCATGAATTGCAATGTCTAGTCAGTCCTTGATCTTTAAAGGTGCTCTGCATTTATGTTTTGCGGTCTCAGAAAGGGCTAGCGAGATACCATCTTGTTATATCATATTATGATTGTTTTGAGAAAGTGTTGTCATCCGAGATTTATTATTATGACTTGCTACTTGATTATGCTATTGATATGAGTAATGATGAGACCTGAGAATTATTGCAAGTGTGATTAGTTATGATCTATGCTGAAAACTTGAATACTGGCTTGACATAGTTACAACAACAAGAGCAAACAGAGTTTGTAAAAGTTTTTCTTTCTTTCTTTCAGTTTGTCAACTGAATTTCTTGAGGACAAGCAAGGGTTTAAGCTAGGGGGAGTTGATACGTCTCCGTCGTATCTACTTTTCCAAACACTTTTGCCCTTGTTTTGGACTCTAACTTGTATGATTTGAATGGAACTAACCCGGACTGACGTTGTTTTCAGCAGAATTACCATGGTGTTGTTTTATGTGCAGAAAACAAATATTCTCGGAATGACCTGAAACTTCATGGAACATCTTAGAAAAAAACAATAAAAAATTCTCGCCAAAGATGAAGACCAGGGGCCCACATCCTTCTCACGAGGGTGGGGGCGCCCCCTAGGGCGCGCCCCCTACCTCGTGGCCCCCCTGGAAACCCTCCAACGCCAACTCCAACTCTATATTTGCTTTCGGAGAGAGAAAAATCAGATAGAAGAAATCATCGCGTTTTACGATACGGAGCCGCCGCCAAGCCCTAAAACCTCTTGAGAGGGCTGATCTAGAGTCCGTTCAGGGCTCTGGAGAGGGGGATTCGTCGCCATCGTCATCATCAACCATCCTCCATCACCAATGTCATGATGCTCACCGCCATGCGTGAGTAATTGCATCGTAGGCTTGCTGGACGGTGATGGGTTGGATGAGATTTATCATGTAATCGAGTTAGTTTTGTTAGGGTTTGATCCCTAGTATCCATTATGTTCTGAGATTGATGTTGCTATGACTTTGCTATGCTTAATGCTTGTCACTAGGGCCCGAGTGCCATGATTTCAGATCTGAACCTATTATGGTTTCATGAATATATGTGAGTTCTTGATCCTATCTTGCAAGTCTATAGTCACCTACTATGTGTTATGATCCGGCAACCCCGAAGTGACAATAATCGGGACCACTCCCGGTGATGACCATAGTTTGAGGAGTTCATGTATTCACTATGTGCTAATGCTTTGTTCCGGTTCTCTATTAAAAGGAGGCCTTAATATCCCTTAGTTTCCAATAGGACCCCGCTGCCACGGGAGGGTAGGACAAAAGATGTCATGCAAGTTCTTTTCCATAAGCACGTATGACTATATACGGAATACATGCCTACATTATATTGATGAATTGGAGCTAGTTCTGTGTCACCCTATGTTATGACTGTTACATGATGAACCACATCCGACATAATTATCCATCACTGATCTGGTGCCTACGAGTTTTCCATATACTGGTTTACATTTATTTACTTTCCCGCTGCTACTGTTACAATCACTACAAAATACCAAAAACATTACTTTTGTTGTCTTTACTTTTGTTGCCGCTACCACCACTATCATATTACTTTGCTACTAAACACTTTGTTGCAGATACTAAGTTTCCAGGTGTGGTTGAATTGACAACTCAGCTGCTAATACTTGAGAATATTCTTTGGCTCCCCTTGTGTCGAATCAATAAATTTGGGGTTGAATACTCTACCCTCGAAAGCTGTTGCGATCCCCTATACTTGTGGGTTATCAGTAGTGGAATAATATCAAGAGTTTCAATACTAAAAACCAGGTTATAAGGAATAGGAATGTCAGGAGATCTATCATCAGTAAAATGGTGGTGATACATGGCATCAAGGTCTAGGTAAACCTTGGTCAAAGAGTAATCATGAGGGCGTATCTCAACCTCGAAGTGAGCTGCCAAACGAGTAGCATAAATCCCACCATGAACTTTACCCTTGGATTTATTAAGGTGGAGGCGACGAGCCATAATAGCTCCCAAGCTATAAGTGTTGTCGCCCTCTAATGCACGATGCAAAACAGCAAGGTCTGGTGAGCTGAGAGCACCCACCTTCTCCCTAGCGAGCAAGCATTTTGTAATGAAAAAAATAAAGTAATGCTCCTCAGGAAAATGCAAACCAACAGCAGTGATAGCTGACACCCCTCTCTCATCTCCACTGTCAAAGTGCGATAAAAGGCCTCAAACTCAGCCAACCTAGGCTCGACTAAGCTCCCATCAAAAGGGATCATGCATATGTTACAAAATTTAGTAAGTGTTTTCTGATGGTTTTCAGCATATAAATCAAAACTCACTTCAGGAGGATTATTCCTAGGCAGGAAAGTAAAGCTTTGAACAAAGATGTTTGTGAGGATTTGGTGCTGTTCACACCCATCTGCGATGAAGTCGGTGAGGCCGACATTAGCAGCATATTGTCTGAACTCATGAAGGATTCCATCCTCTTCCAGGAACGGGGTGTGCGGCCATTCACACGGCCGTACTTCCACCAACCTCCGAGGATGAAGATCACTATCAGAGGACTCCCCAATAACACCCTTGGAGTTCTTCTTAGAGCCAAACTTCTTAAAGATATTCATGGTTTTCCTATGAACAAAATTCTGAAATTTATTATCCCACAAAATTTTCTTGACAAAACTTCACAAAAATGATACCAACTACTCATATGGATACATAGAGGCCATAGCAAGCATTCAAACTTCTTAGAACACTAAGAATTCAACATGCAAGCTCATCTACAGCAGCACCAAGAGTAGCTAATTATTCAAAATATAAACCACTAAAATAAAAATTAATTGGACAAACGGTGGAGTTACATACCAAGCAACAGTCCCCCGAAACAGTTTCGAAAATGGAGCTTCGAGCAAAGAGATTGAAATCCACGGGTTTGAGAGCAAGAACATGGGAGAGAGAGAGAGAGAGAGAGAGAGAGCAATGGACATTTTTTCTAGAGGTAAGTGATGATGTGGTGTAAAGAGATAAGTGAGGGGCCCATGTGGGGCCCACAACCCACCAGGGTGCGCTTGGGGGTCCTGGCATGCCCAGGTGGGTTGTGCCCACCTGGTGCACCTCTCTCTGATGTTATTTGCACCAAAAAATCGGAAATATTCGGAAAAAAATTGTATTAAATTTTTAGGGCATTCTGAGAACTTTTGTTTTTGGGTCATTTTTTTATTGCACGGGAGATTCATAAAACAGACAAAACATGGCATTTTATTTTATTTAACTAATAAAAACAGAGAATAAAAAGTAGGGACCGAAGGTAGTGCTTACTAAATTCATCAACTTCATACCGCTCAAAAATGATCCATTAATAAGGTTGATCAAGTCTTATTAACAACCACTTTCGATTAGCATGAAACCGAAGAACTTTCGTAAATCACTAAGTTACCTCAATGGGGATATGAATGTCCCCAAAAATAAGCATTTCATATTTCTTTTTGACAGTAGGTAGAGGTATTTGAATACTTCCAATAGTGATTGTCGGAGATTTTTGAATAACATTAATACCATTCACTTGGAATTGTTTCTTTGGAAAGTGCACCATATGCTCATTACCATTAATATGAAAAGTGACCTTGCTTTTATTGCAATCAATAATATCCCCTGCAGTATTCAAGAAGGGTCTGCCAAGGATAATCGACATGTTGTCGTCCTCGGGCATCTCAAGTATAACAAAGTCAGTCAAAATAGTAACATTAGCAACAACAACGGGCACATCCTCATAGATACCGATAGGTATGGAAGTTGATTTATCAGCCATTTGCAAATATATTTCAGTAGGTGTGAGTTTATTCAAATCAAGTCTTTTATGTAAAGATAAAGGCATAACACTAACACTAGCACCTAAATCACACAAAGCAGTTTTCACATAATTCTTTTTGATAGAGCAAGGTATAGTTGGTATTCCCGGATCTCCAAGTTTTTTAGGTACTCCATCCTTAAAACTATAATTAGAAAGCATAGTGGAGATTTCAGCTTTCAGTATTTTTCTCTTATTTGTGATGATGTCTTTCATATACTTTGCATAAGGAGGCATTTTCAAGATATCAATCAAGCCAGTACGCAAAAAGACTGACCTCAGCATTTCAGCAAAGCGTTCAAATTCTTCATCATCATTCTTTTTAGTTGACTTAGGTGGAAAATGCATAGGTTTTTGAACCCACGGTTCTCTTTCTTTACCGTGTTTTCTAGCAATGAAGTCTCTTTTATCATACCTTTTATTCTTAGGTTGTGGGTTATCAAGATCAACAGGTGGTTATATCTCAACATCATTGTCCAGTTCTTTATTATTTGGTTGAGTGTCTTCATGAACATCAACATTTTATTTTTCATTATCACTAGGTGAATGTGCATTACGAGACTGAGTTTTAGCATCTGAGATAGAAACTTCATTATCATTATCAGGAGGTTTCTCTATTTTAGGTTCACTAGGAGCGTGCATAGTCATATCATTTTTCCTTTTCATTTTCTTTCTAGAAGAACTAGGTGCACTAGTGTTAGCTCTTTGTGAATCTTGTTCAATTATTTTTGGGTGTCCCTCAGGATAAAGTGGTTCCTGAGTCATTTTACCTCCTCTAGTTGCAACTCTAACATCAAAGTCATGCATATTATTATTCATTTCATCTAGTAACTCTCTTTGAGATTTAGCAACTTGTTCTAACTGAGTTTGAACCATAAAAGCATGCTTTCCAACACCTCTAACATAATTTGATATTCTAAATAACAAGTCACTCAAGCGAGAAATCATATCAGAATTGTATTTCAATTGTTTCATAACATTTGTATTGAAGTGATCTTGTTTTCTAATGTAGTTTTCAAACTCATAAAGGCATTGGCTAGGATGCATATTGTGAGGATTGTCATTATCATTGAACTTCATTAGAGAATTTACCTCTACCACCTTAGGCAGTGGTGGTGGTGTATTAAGCCCATGTATTTCTTCAATAGGAGGTAAACTTTTATCATCATCAGCTTTAATACATTTTTCCTTCATAGATTTCTTTGCCTCTTGCATATCTTTAGGACTGAGATATAATATACCCCTCTTCTTTGGATTGGGTTTAGCCGGTGGTTCAAGAAGAGTCCAATCATCATAATTTTTCAATATGTTATGCAATAGTTCCTCACCTTGTCCAACAGTTCATTCCCTGAAAACACAACCAGCACAACTATCTAGGAAGTCCCTAGAAGCAATCCATTATAGTCGATGATCAGGCAAAGCATTAAGTAATTGGCAAAGCCTCCCCCAAGCTTGTGGGAGACTCTCTTCTTTAATTTGAACAAAGTTAAATATTTCCTGCAAGGCAGGTTGGTTCTTATGAGCAGGGAAATATTTTCCAGAGAAGTAATAAATCATATCCTAGGGACTACGCACACAGCCAGGAGCAAGAGTATTGTACCAAGCTTTAGCATTACCATTTAATGAGAACGGAAATAATTTAAGAATAAAGTAATAGCGAGTTTTCTCATCATGAGTAAAAAGGGTGGCTATGTCATTCAACTTAGTAAGATGTGCCACAATAGTTTCAGTTTCATAACCATGAAAAGGATCAGATTCAACCAAAGTAATTAACTCTAGGTCGATAGAGAATTCATAATCCTTATCATCAATAAAGATAGATGAAGTAGCAAACTTAGGATCACATTTCATTCTAGCATTCAGAGATTTTTCTTTATACTTGCATAATAATTTCTCTAGATCATCTCTATCTCTGCAAGCCAGAATATCTCTAGTTGTCTCCTCACTCATAAAATAACCTTCCGGTACCTTTGGCAATTCATATCTAGGAGGGCTAGTTCTAGCAGGTGTTTCAGGAGTTTCAGTTTCAAGCTCATCATCAGATTCAACAACATCATGTTGTATAACTCTAGCAATTTGTTTATCAAGAAAGTCACCAAGTGGCACATCATCATTAAGCAAGGTACTAGCATCATCATAAGCATTATCCATAGCAGAAGTGGCATCATCAATAACTTGCGACATATCAGAATTAATAGCATGTGGTGGTGTTGCAAGTTTACTTATAACAGAAGGTGAATCTAAAGCAGAATTAGATGGCAGTTCCTTACCTCCCCTCGTCTTTGAGGGAAATATCTTAGTCTTAGCATCCTTCAGATTCTTCATAGTGATAATATGATAATAATCCCAAGTGACTCAACAAATATAGCTATGCTCCCCGGCAACGGCGTCAGAAAAAAGGTCTTGATAACCCACAAGTATAGGGGATCACAACCATTTTTGAGGGTAGAGTATTCAACCCAAACTTATAGATGCGACACAAGGGGAGCCAAAGAATATTTCAAGGTATTAGCAGCTGAGTTGTCAATTCAACCACACCTAGAGATTAATTATCTACAACAAAGTGATCAGTAGCAAAGTAGTATGATAGTTTTGATAATAGTGACAGCAACAATAGTAACGGTAACAGTGATAGCAGTAATTTTGTAGCAAGTGTAACAGTGATGATAGCAGTAGTAACTTAGCAAGAACAATATAAGATAAATTCGTAGGCATTGGATCGATGACTTGTTGGATGATATTCATCGTGAGACAGTTATTGTTGGGGAATGTTGCAGAAAACAAAAAATTTCCTATGGTTTCACCAAGACCCATCTATGAGTTCATCTAGCAACGAGTGATCGGATTGCATCTACATACCTTTGTAGATCACGCGCGGAAGCGTTCAAAGAACGGGGATGAGGAAGTCGTACTCGACGTGATCCAAATCACCGGAGATCCTAGCGCCGAACGGACGGCACCTCCGCATTCAACACACGTACGGTCAGCGTGACGTCTCCTCCTTCTTGATACAGCAAGGGGGAAGGAGAGGTTGATGAAGTTCCAGCAGCACGACGGCGTGGTGGTGGATGCAGGAGTCACCGCAGCAGGGCTTCGCCGTTCTACTGCGAGAGGGAGAGGTGTAGCAGGGGAGAGTGAGGCGCCAAGAGTCAAAGGTGCGGCTGCCCTTCCCTCCCCCCCTTTATATAGGCTCCCCAAGGGGGGGCGCCGGCCCTAGGAGATGGGATCTCCTAGGGGGCGCGGCGGCCAAGGGTGGAGTGGCCCCCAAGGCAAGTGGGGCGCCCCCCACCCTAGGGTTTCAACCCTAGGCGCAGGGGGTGGGCCAAGGGGGGCGCACCAGCCCACTATGGGCTGGTTCTCCTCCCCACTTCAGCCCATGGGGCCCTCCGGGATGGGTGGCCCCACCCGGTGGACCCCGGGACCCATCCGGTGGTCCCGGTACAATACCGGTGACCCCCAAAACTCTCCCGATGGCCGAAACTGAACTTCCTATATATAATTCTTCACCTCCGGACCATTCTGGAACTCCTCGTGACGTCCGGGATCTCATCCGGGACTCTGAACAACTTTCGGGTTACTGCATATTCATATCTCTATAACCCTAGCGTCACCGAACCTTAAGTGTGTAGACCCTACGGGTTCGGGAGACATGTAGACATGATCGAGATGGCTCTCCGATCAATAACCAACAGCGGGATCTGGATACTCATGTTGTCTCCCACATGCTCCTCGATGATCTCATCGGATGAACCACGATGTCGAGGATTCAAGCAACCTCGTATACAATCCCCTTTGTCAATCGGTACGTTACTTGCCTGAGATTCGATCGTCGGTATCCCAATACCTCGTTCAATCTCGTTACCAGCAAGTCACTTTACTCGTACTGTAATGCATGATCCCGTGACCAGACACTTGGTCACTTTGAGCTCATTATGATGATGCATTACCGAGTGGCCCAGAGATACCTCTCCGTCATACGGAGTGACAAATCACAGTCTTGATCCGTGTCAACCCAACAGACACTTTCGGAGATACCCGTAGTATACCTTTATAGTCACCCAGTTACGTTGTGACGTTTGGTACACCCAAAGCACTCCTACGGTATCCGGGAGTTACACGATCTCATGGTCTAAGGAAAAGATACTTGACATTGGAAAAACTCTAGCAAATGAACTATACGATCTTGTGCTATGTTTAGGATTGGGTCTTGTCCATCACTTCATTCTCCTAATGATGTGATCTCGTTATCAATGACATCCAATGTCCATAGTCAGGAAACCATGACTATCTGTTAATCAATGAGCCAGTCAACTAGAGGCTTACTAGGGACATGTTGGTGTCTATGTATTCACACATGTATTACGATTTCCGGATAACACAACTATAGCATGAATAAAAGACAATTATCATGAACAAGTAAATATAATAATAATCCTTTTATTATAGCCTCTAGGGCATATTTCCAACAGTCTCCCACTTGCACTAGAGTCAATAATCTAGTTACATTGTGATGAATCGAACACCCATGGAATTCTGGTGTTGATCATGTTTTGCTCTAGGGAGAGGTTTAGTCAACGGATCTGCTACATTCAGGTCCGTATGTACTTTACAAATATCTATGTCTCCATCTTGAACATTTTCACGAATGGAGTTGAAGCGACGCTTGATGTGCCTGGTCTTCTTGTGAAACCTAGTCTCCTTGGCAAGTGCAATAGCTCCAGTGTTGTCACAGAAGAGTTTGATCGGCCCCGACGCATTGGGTATGACTCCTAGGTCGGTGATGAACTCCTTCACCCAAATTGCTTCATGCTCTACCTCCGAGGCTGCCATGTACTCCGCTTCACATGTAGATCCCGCCACGACGCTCTGCTTGCAACTGCACCAGCTTACTGCCCCACCATTCAAAATATAGACGTATCCGGTTTGTGACTTAGAGTCATCCAGATCTGTGTCGAAGCTAGCGTCGACGTAACCCTTTACGACGAGCTCTTCGTCACCTCCATAAACAAGAAACATTTCCTTAGTCCTTTTCAAGTACTTCAGGATATTCTTGACCGCTGTCCAGTGTTCCTTGCTGGGATTACTTTGGTACCTACCTACCAAACTTACGACAAGGTTTACATCAGGTCTGGTACACAGCATGGCATACATAATAGAACCTATGGCTGAGGCATAGGGGATGACACTCATCTCTTCTATATCTTCTGTCGTGGTCGGACATTGAGCTGAGTTCAATTTCATACCTTGCAACACAGACAAGAACCCCTTCTTAGACTGATCCATATTGAACTTCTTCAATATCTTATCAAGGTATGTGTTTTGTGAAAGACCTATGAGGCGTCTTGATCTATCTCTATAGATCTTGATGCCTAATATATAAGCAGCTTCTCCAAGGTCCTTCATTGAAAAACTCTTATTCAAGTAGGCCTTAATGTTGTCCAAAAGCTCTATATCATTTCCCATCAAAAGTATGTCATCTACATATAATATGAGAAATGCTACAGAGCTCCCACTCACTTTCTTGTAAACGCAGGCTTCTCCATAAGTCTGCATAAACCCAAACGCTTTGATCATCTCATCAAAGCGAATATTCCAACTCCGAGATGCTTGCACCAGCCCATAAATGGATCGCTGGAGCTTGCATACCTTGTTAGCATTTTTAGGGTCGACAAAACCTTCCGGCTGCATCATATACATTTCTTCATTAAGGAAACCATTAAGGAATGCCATTTTAACGTCCATTTGCCATATCTCATAATCATAGTATGCGACAATTGCTAACATAATTCGGACGGACTTCAGCTTCTCTACGGGAGAGAAAGTCTCATTGTAGTCAACCCCTTGAACTTGCCGATAACCCTTAGCGACAAGTCAAGCTTTATAGATGGTAACATTACCATCCGCGTCCGTCTTCTTCTTAAAGATCCATTTGTTTTCTATCGCTCGCCGATCATCGGGCAAGTCTGTCAAAGTCCATACTTTGTTTTCATACATGGATCCTATCTCGGATTGCATGGCTTCAAGCCATTTGTTGGAATCTGGGCCCGCCATCACTTCTTCATAGTTTGAAGGTTCACCGTTGTCTAACAACATGATTTCCAAGATAGGGTTGTCGTACCACTCTGGTGTGGAACGTGTCCTTGTGGACCTACGAAGTTCAGTAGCAACTTGATCTGAAGTTTCATGATCATCATCATTAACTTCCTCTCTAGTTGGTGCAGGCACCTTAGGAACATTTTCTTGAGTTGCACCACTTTCCGGTTCAAGAGATAATACTTCATCAAGTTCTACTTTCCTCCCACTTACTTCTTTCGAGAGAAACTCCTTCTCTAGAAAGGATCCATTCTTGGCAACGAAGATCTTGCCTTCGGATCTGAGGTAGAAGGTATACCCAATAGTTTCTTTAGGGTATCCTATGAAGACGCATTTTTCCGACTTGGGTTCGAGCTTTTCAGGTTGAAGTTTCTTGACATAAGCATCGCATCCCCAAACTTTTAGAAACGACAGCTTAGGTTTCTTCCCAAACCATAACTCATACGGTGTCGTCTCAACGGATTTCGACGGAGCCCTATTTAAAGTGAATGCGGCAGTCTCTAAAGCATAGGCCCAAAATGATAGCGGTAAATCGGTAAGAGACATCATAGATCGCACTATATCTAATAGAGTGCGATTACGACGTTCGGACACACCATTATGCTGAGGTGTTCCAGGCGGCGTGAGTTGTGAAACTATTCCACATTTTCTTAAGTGTGTGCCAAATTCGTGACTCAAGTATTCTCCTCCACGATCTGATCACAGGAACTTGATTTTCCTGTCATGTTGATTCTCAACCTCACTCTGAAATTCCTTGAACTTTTCAAAGGTCTCAGACTTGTGTTTCATTAAATAGACATACCCATATCTACTCAAGTCATCGGTGAGGGTGAGAACATAACGATAGCCACCGCAAGCCTCAACACTCATTGGACCGCACACATCAGTATGTATGATTTCCAATAAGTTGGTTGCTCGCTCCATTGTTCCTGAGAATGGAGTCTTGGTCATTTTACCCATGAGGCATGGTTCGCACGTGTCAAATGATTCATAATCAAGAGACCCTAAAAGTCCATCTGCATGGAGCTTCTTCATGCGTTTGACACCTATGTGACCAAGGCGGCAATGCCACAAGTATGTGGGACTATCATTATCAACCTTACATCTTTTGGTATTCACACTATGAATATGTGTAGCATTACGCTCGAGATTCATTAAGAATAAACCATTCACCATCGGAGCATGACCATAAAACATATCTCTAATATAAATAGAACAACCATTATTCTCGGATTTAAATGAGTAGCCATCTCGTATTAAACGAGATCCTGATACAATGTTCATGATCAAACTTGGCACTAAATAACAATTATTGAGGTTCAAAACTAATCCCATAGGTAAATGTAGAGGTAGCATGCCGACGGCGATCACATCGACCTTGGAACTATTCCCGACGCGCATCGTCACCTCGTCCTTCGCCAGTCTCCGCTTATTCCGCAGCTCCTGCTTTGAGTTACAAATGTGAGCAACTGCACCGGTATCAAATACCCAGGAGCTACTACGAGTACTGGTAAGGTACACATCAATTACATGTATATCACATATACCTTTCGTTTTGTCGGCCTTCTTGTCCGCTAAGTATTTGGGGCAGTTCCGCTTCCAGTGACCACTTTCCTTGCAATAAAAGCACTCAGTCTCGGGCTTGGGTCCATTCTTTGGCTTCTTCCCGGCAGCTTGCTTGCCGGGCGCGGCAACTCCCTTGTCGTCCTTCTTGAAGTTCTTCTTACCCTTGCCTTTCTTGAACTTAGTGGTTTTATTCACCATCAACACTTGATGTTCCTTTTTGACTTCTACCTCTGCTGATTTCAGCATTGCAAATACTTCAGGAATGGTTTTTTCCATCCCCTGCATATTGAAGTTCATCACAAAGCTCTTGTAGCTCGGTGGAAACGACTGAAGGATTCTGTCAATGACCGCGTCATCCGGGAGATTAACTCCCAACTGAGTCAAGCGGTTATGTAACCCTGACATAGTGAGTATGTGCTCACTGACAGAACTATTTTCCTCCATCTTACAGCTGAAGAACTTGTTGGAGACTTCATATCTCTCGACCCGGGCATGAGCTTCAAAAACCATTTTCAGCTCTTCGAACATCTCATATGCTCCGTGTCTCTCAAAACGCTTTTGGAGCCCCGGTTCTAAGCTGTAAAGCATGCCGCACTGAACGAGGGAGTAATCATCAGCACGTGTCTGCCAAGCATTCATAACGTCTTGTTCCGCAGGGAGAACAGGTGCGTCACCTAGCGGTGCTTCTAGGGCATAATCTTTCTTTGCAGCTATGAGGATGATCCTCAGGTTCCGGACCCAGTCCGTATAATTGCTGCCATCGTCTTTCAGCTTGGTTTTCTCTAGGAACGCGTTAAAGTTGAGGACAACGTTGGCCATTTGATCTACAAGACATATTGTAAATATTTCAGACTAAGTTCATAATAATTAAGTTCATCTATTTAATGAACTCCCACTCAGATAGACATCCCTCCATTCATCTAAGTATAACATGATCCGAGTTAACTAGGCCGTGTCCGATCATCACGAGAGACGGACTAGTCAACATCGGTGAACATCTTCATGTTGATCGTATCTTCTATACGACTCATGCTCGACCTTTCGGTCTTCTGTGTTCCGAGGCCATGTCTGTACATGCTAGGCTCGTCAAGTCAACCTAAGTGTTTGCATGTGTAAATCTGTCTTACACCCATTGTATGTGAACGTTGGAATCTATCACACCCGATCATCACGTGGTGCTTCGAAACAACGAACTGTCGCAACGGTGCACAGTTAGGGGGAACATTTTCTTGAAATTATTATGAGGGATCATCTTATTTACTACCGTCGTTCTAAGTAAACAAGATGCTAAAACATGATAAACATCACATGCAATCAAATAATAATAGTGACATGATATGGCCAATATCACATAGCTCCTTTGATCTCCATCTTGGGGCTCCATGATCATCTTGTCACCGGCATGACACCATGATCTCCACCATCATGATCTCCATCATCGAGTCTCCATGAAGTTGCTCGCCAACTATTACTTCTACTACTATGGCTAACACGTTTAGCAATAAAGTAAAGTAATTTACATGGCGTTTCTCAATGACACGCAGGTCATACAAAAAATAAAGACAACTCCTATGGCTCCTGCCGGTTGTCATACTCATCGACATGCAAGTCATGATTCCTATTACAATAGCATGAACATCTCATACATCACATATATATCATTCATCATTCATCACAACTTTGGCCATATCACATCACAAAACACTTGCTGCAAAAACAAGTTAGACGTCCTCTAATTGTTGTTGCAAGTTTTACGTGGCTGAAATAGGGTTCTAGCAAGCACGTTTTCTTACCTACGTGAAAGCCACAACGTGATTTGTCAACTTCTATTTACCCTTCATAAGGATCCTTTTCATCAAATCCGCTCCAACTAAAGTGGGAGAGACAGACACCCGCCAGCCACCTTATGCATCTAGTGCATGTCAGTCGGTGGAACCGGTCTCACGTAAGCGTACGTGTAAGGTTGGTCCGGGCCGCTTCATCCCACAATACTGCTGAAGCAAAATAAGACTAGTAGCGGCAAGAAAGTTGACAACATCTACGCCCACAACAAATTGTGTTCTACTCGTGCAAAGAGAACTACGCATAAACCTGGCTCATGATGCCACTGTTGGGGAACGTTGCAGAAAACAAAAATTTTCCTACGGTTTCACCAAGATCCATCTATGAGTTCATCTAGCAACAAGTGATCGGATTGCATCTACATACCTTTGTAGATCACGCGCGGAAGCGTTCAAAGAACGGGGATGAGGAAGTCGTACTCGACGTGATCCAAATCACCGGAGATCCTAGCGCTGAACGGACGGCACCTCCGCGTTCAACACACGTACGGTCAGCGTGACGTCTCCTCCTTCTTGATCTAGCAAGGGGGAAGGAGAGGTTGATGAAGATCCAGCAGCACGACGGCGTGGTGGTGGATGCAGGAGTCACCGCAGCAGGGCTTCGTCGTTCTACTGCGAGAGGGAGAGGTGTAGCAGGGGAGAGGGAGGCGCCAAGAGTCAATGGTGCGGCTGCCCCTCCCTCCCTCCCTTTGTATAGGCTCCCCAAGGGGGGACGCCAGCCCTAGGAGATGGGATCTCCTAGGGGGCGCGACGGCCAAGGGTGGAGTGGCCCCCAAGGCAAGTGGGGCGCCCCCCCCACCCTAGGGTTTCAACCCTAGGCGCAGGGGGTGGGCCAAGGGGGGCGCACCAGCCCACTATGGGCTGGTTCCCCTCCCCACTTCAGCCCATGGGGCCCTCCGGGATGGGTGGCCCCACCCGGTGGACCCCGGGACCCATCCGGTGGTCCCGGTACAATACCGGTAACCCCCGAAACTCTCCCGATGGCCGAAACTGAACTTCCTATATATAATTCTTCACCTCCGGACCATTCCGGAACTCCTCGTGACATCCGGGATCTCATCCAGGACTCCGAACAACTTTCGGGTTACTGCATATTCATATCTCTATAACCCTAGCGTCACCGAACCTTAAGTGTGTAGACCCTACGGGTTCGGGAGACATGTAGACATGACCGAGATGGCTCTCCGGTCAATAACCAACAGCGGGATCTGGATACCCATGTTGGCTCCCACATGCTCCTCGATGATCTCATCGGATGAACCACGATGTCGAGGATTCAAGCAACCCCGTATACAATTCCCTTTGTCAATCGGTACGTTACTTGCCTGAGATTCGATCGTCGGTATCCCAATACCTCGTTCAATATCGTTACCGGCAAGTCACTTTACTCGTACCGTAATGCATGATCCCGTGACCAGACACTTGGTCACTTTGAGCTCATTATGATGATGCATTACCGAGTGGGCCCAGAGATACCTCTTCGTCATACAGAGTGACAAATCCCAGTCTTGATCCGTGTCAACCCAATAGACACTTTTGGAGATACCCGTAGTATACCTTTATAGTCACCCAGTTACGTTGTGACGTTTGGTACACCCAAAGCACTCCTACGGTATCTGGGAGTTACACGATCTCATGGTCTAAGGAAAAGATACTTGACATTGGAAAACTCTAGCAAACGAACTATACGATCTTGTGCTATGTTTAGGATTGGGTCTTGTCCATCACATCATTCTCCTAATGATGTGATCTCGTTATCAATGACATCCAATGTCCATAGTCAGGAAACCATGACTATCTGTTGATCAACGAGCCAGTCAACTAGAGGCTTACTAGGGACATGTTGGTGTCTATGTATTCACACATGTATTACGATTTCCGGATAACACAATTATAGCATGAATAAAAGACAATTATCATGAACAAGGAAATATAATAATAATCCTTTTATTATTGCCTCTAGGGCATATTTCCAACAGTTATAACCTAGGGCGATACGACACTAGCTCCAGTTCATCAATATAATGTAGGCATGTATTCCGTAAATAGTCATACGTGCTTATGGAAAGAACTTGCATGAAATCTTTTGTCCTACTCTCCCATGGCAGCGGGGTCCATATTGGAAACTAAGGGATATTAAGGCCTCCTTTTAATAGAGAACCGGAACAGAGCATTAACACATAATGAATACATGAACTCCTCAAACATCACCGGGAGTGGTCCCGGCTATTGTCACTCCGAGGTTGCCGGATCATAACACATAGTAGGTGACTATAACTTGCAAGATCGGATCTAGAATATGGATATAATGGTGATAACATAAATGGTTCAGATATGAAATCATGGCACCCAGGCCCAAAGTGACAAGCATTAAGCATGGCAAAGTCATAACAACATCAATCTAAGAACATAGTGGATACTAGGGATCAAGCCCTAACAAAACTAACTCGATTACATGATGAATCTCATCCAACTCCTCACCGACCAGCAAGCCTACGAAGGAATTACTCACTCCCGGTGGGGAGCATCATGGAATTGGCGATGAAGAAGGGTTGGTGATGACGAAGAATGAAGATCCCCCTCTCCGGAGCTCCAAACGGACTCCAGATCTGGTCTCCCGGTGAAGAACGGGAGGTGACGGCGGCTCCGTCTCGTGGATCGCGATAATTCTTTCTCCCTGATTTTTTTCTGGAAAAATAGGTGTTTATGGAGTTGGAATCAGGGTCTGCGGGGCCACCAGGTGGGGACTGAAGGAAATATGCCCTAGAGGTAATAATAAAGTTATTATTTATTTCCTTATATCATGATAAATGTTTATTATTCATGCTAGAATTGTATTAACCGGAAATATAATGCATGTGTGAATACATAGACAAACAGAGTGTCACTAGTATGCCTCTACTTGACTAGCTCGTTAATCGAAGATGGTTATGTTTCCTAACCATAAACAAAAGAGTTATTATTTGATTAACGGGATCACATCATTAGGAGAATGATGTGATTGACATGACCCATTCCATTAGCTTAGCACCCGATCGTTTAGTATGTTGCTATTGCTTTCTTCATGACTTATACATGTTCCTATGACTATGAGATTATGCAACTCCCGTTTGCCGGAGGAACACTTTGTGTGCTACCAAACGTCACAACGTAACTGGGTGATTATAAAGGAGCTCTACAGGTGTCTCCAAAGGTACATGTTGGGTTAGCGTATTTCGAGATTAGGATTTGTCACTCCGATTGTCGGAGAGGTATCTCTGGGCCCTCTCGGTAATGCACATCACATAAGCCTTGCAAGCATTGCAACTAATGAGTTAGTTGTGAGATGATGTATTACATAACGAGTAAAGAGACTTGCCGGTAACGAGATTGAACTAGGTATTAAGATACCGACGATCGAATCTCGGGCAAGTAACATACCGATGACAAAGGGAACAACGTGTGTTGTTATGCGGTCTGACCGATAAAGATCTTCGTAGAATATGTGGGAGCCAATATGAGCATCCAGGTTCCGCTATTGGTTATTGACTGGAGACGTGTCTCGGTCATGTCTACATTGTTCTCGAACCCGTAGGGTCCGCACGCTTAAGGTTTCAATGACAGTTATATTATGAGTTTATGAGTTTTGATGTACCGAAGGAGTTCAGAGTCCCGGATGAGATTGGGGACATGACGAGGAGTCTCGAAATGGTCGAGACGTAAAGATCGATATATTGGACGACTATATTCGGACATCGGAAAGGTTCCGAGTGATTCGGGTATTTTTCGGAGTACCGGAGAGTTACGGGAATACGTATTGGGCCTTATTGGGCCATACGGGAAAGAAGAAAAAGGGCCTCGAGGGTGGCCGCACCCCTCCCCTTGGTCCGGCCTCCTCCTCCCTTGCTCCTTTATATACGGGGGCAGGGGGGCACCTCTAGACACAAGTTGATCGACATGATCATATTCTTAGCCGTGTGCGGTGCCCCCTTCCACCATAATCCTCGATAATATTGTAGCGGTGCTTAGGCGAAGCCCTGCGACGGTAGTACATCAAGATCGTCACCACGCCGTCGTGCTGACGGAACTCTTCCCCGACACTTTGCTGGATCGGAGTCCGGGGATCGTCATCGAGCTGAACGTGTGCTAGAACTCGGAGGTGCCGTAGTTTCGGTGCTTGATCGGTCGGGCCGTGAAGACGTACGACTACATCAACCGCGTTGTGCTAACGCTTCCGCTGTTGGTCTACAAGGATACGTAGATCACACTCTCCCCTCTCGTTGCTATGCATCACCATGCTCTTGCGTGCGCGTAGGAAATTTTTTGAAATTACTACGTTCCCCAACAGGGACAACCCACCTAGGCGAGCCTGGTGAGGGGGGCGCGCCCTGGTGGGTTGTGCCCATCCAGGTGCCCCCCTTCGGCAGGTCTTGGCTCCAGAAATTCTCTTTTATTATATAAAAATTCCTCGTAAAGTTTTGTTCCATTTCGAGAACTTTTATTTCTGCACAAAACAACACCATGGTAGTTCTATTGAAAACAATGTCAGTCCGGGGTTAGTTTCATTCAAATCATGCAAATTAAAGTCTAAAATAAGAGGAAAAGCGTTAGAAAAAGTAGATATGTTGGAGACATATCACCTGTCAATATATCGCGGTATCCAGATCGATTGCCACATCGGGCACCAGGCCTCAACGTCCCGATGCCAAATGGCGGATAGCCTTGCCTCTCGTCGGGAAGGATTTGCTATGAAGGTAGAGCGGGTGTCACCCCCTCCAAAGACGTGCACCCGCCTCAAGTATTATCTCGACGACACTGGGTGCGTAACACATTATCCTCCTTGTCAGGGGCTCGCAACACCTCACTGAGGTGGAGCAGCCCCGGGCACGGTGCTCAGCGGTGTTCTCCAAGGCTTAGGTGCCGCCACCGCACATCCTCACAGACCTTTGCTCACGGAGGCGTGACCCCCAACCGGTCCATGACCACCAAGAAGACCGACACTCACCCGGTCCAAGACAACCGAGGAGACCGGCGTAGTTGGGATGTAAGGTCAAAGGTTGTCAGAATCGTGATTCTATTGTACGATTCTGTGACTTTACGATTCAAACTAAACACTCTGATTCTATTATATTGGTTAGTAGAATCTACATTTTTACGATTCTGATAGTTAAGATTCTATGATTTGTGATCCTACCATCGGAGCTATAATCCGATTCAGAATCAAGATTCTGACAACTGTGAGGGCACGGCCACCCGCATGACCACCCACCAGCACCCGGATGACGGCCCCCGTCGCGAGGGCACCACCATGCCCATCAACCGAAGCCGCTGCCGCAAGCCTGAAAGGCCAAACCTTGCCCGCCTCCCACCAAGAGACGGGTTACCGATGCGCAGCCGGGCAGCCCTGCTGCCGGACCAGCGCTCCACCACATCCCGCACTCCAACCTCCCGCCAGCGACCAACCAAATCAAATCACACTTGAGCACCGCAAAACCAGATCCGTGCGCAATGGCGAAGGTCCGCACACGAGGCGGCCTGGCGACGGTCGGCCCGGTCCATGGATTGACACCCTGTTAGATCCATTGGAACAACGACATCCTCTAGAGCCCGTGGCTAGGCAGGTACCAACGCCCGACGCCCGCCACTACGGGAGGAGCGGCGCCACCAAGACCCGACCAGAACGGCCGTCGGCCATGACGAAGGAGCTTCGAGATGCAGCTGCTGATGATGAGATCACGATTGGGGAGGAACCATCGGGAGGGGCGAGAGTAGGGAAGGGAGAGAAGGAGCGGGGGAGGCCCCGCCTCCGCCGCGAGCCAGCCGGTGGCTGCCAATGAAGGCGATGAGGTGGGCGCTCGAAGAAGGTGGTGGTCGAAGGGAAACCATAAGGCATGTACAATGGTTCTATCTTAAGAGTGCCACGTATGATAAATGATGAGGTGGAGGAGAGAGAAATCGTAAGATAAGACTTGTCTTCTCTTATTTAAGAGAAGACAAGAGATGACCTCTTAGCACAATTTGTTTCACCATGTTTTTAGGAACAACGAATTATTGAAGATAAGGCTAAGAAATGACCCATTGTAGACATGTTTTTTTGTCATCTCTAATTTACATGCAAGACTTAAGATAAGACTATCATATCAACCATTGTACATACCCTAATCGCCCCCTCCCAACAAGTCGGTAGGGGGGTGGGGGAGTCAGTGATCCTGCTCTACACTCGCATTCCCCTTCCCAAACGCGTTGCAATTGTTGGTAGAGTATAAGAGCATCTCCAACAAAATAAATATCAAGCGCTAAAATAATTTTACAGTGCCACTATAGCATTTATAGCGCGCCGCCAACATTGATTTTCCACATGCCCAAAAACACACACCCAAAAATACACGCAGTGCAAATTATGAAGCACACGCGGTTCAGGCGTTCAACATTTGCAACGGTGATAGCGCTTTTAAGCGTGCGCCTTAAATTCTTTTGCGTGCAAACTATTTTGCAGCATCTGCCGGAGTGTCTCCGGCGCACAAAAAGATCTGTTCTAGCGCGCGGAGCAGGTTTTAGATGCCTGTTGGAGATGTTCTTAACCATGAAACCACTGCTACTCACTACAAAACAATTAAATACCACCATGTTCACGCCTTATTATGATAGTAGTTTAGCCGTGGTTTTTTCTCTTTGGGCTGAGAATCCCATGTTCCTCTGCTTTGGTTATCATGTTCACGCCTTGTGTCATGCATTCTACCCCCTTATACTCACTCTTTACTTCTTCTATCAATGGAATGATACGTAAGCTTTACGTATTCATGAAAAAATTAAAAAGATTTACAGCATCTGTTGGAGCGTCTCCGGCGCACGAAAAAAAATGATTTTTAGCACGCGGAGCAGGTATGGGGCGCCTATTGGAGATGCTCTAGACCATGAAACCACTGCTACTCACTACAAAACAATTAAATTCCACCTGAGTTTTTTTTTTTGAAAGCCCACCTGAGGCTAATTAGATACTGAATGGAACGAAATTTCAGGAGAAAGAGGGGGAACCGGTCCAGCAAAATAGCAAAAGGCAACGGACTGGTCGGAAAAAGAAAACAGAAAACAAAAGGAAGGAAAGAGGTGGGAGAAGGAGGAGGGAAGGAAGCAAATCAAATATACTAAACCGATCGAGAGGGCAACACGTAACCTCCGATCCGATACTTAACACGGGAGACCATCCTTCCATCGACCCGCCTCCTTTTGCCACGGCCCGCGCGCACCGGTCACACATGGCTGAGACCCCCCGTGCCCCGCCGCCACTGAGGCCTCCGCCGCCCGTTCCGCTGCCGGACACGCCGCCTCGCCCGGATTCGTCGCCTTCCACGCCCGGCGAGGATTACCACACGCCGACGCCCTCGCTGGACGAGGCGCGCGAAGAAACGCCACCGTGGTCGCAAGAAACCAACGGCAACGAGAGAGCGGCCAGCAAAAGCCCGGCCCTCTCGCCCGTGCGCCTCCCCTCGCCGCACCGCCTGCTGCCGCCCAACTCCCCCACCGGCAACGGCGATGACGGTGCCGCCGCCGGGCATGCGCCGGTGCCGGGCCGCCGCCCGCAGCTCCGCCTCGCGCCCGGCCTCGTCCGGACGCCGTCGGAAGGGTCCGTCGCCAAGTCTCCCTCGCCGTCGCCCTCTTCGTCGCTGACGTCGCCATCGCCTCTAACCCTGGCTCCCACAATCACAACCAACAGCAAGAGCGCCCAGAGCACGCCGAAGCGCACGGAGGCATGGAAGCCGCCGGCCACGGGGATCGCGGTGCAGTTCGACCCTGTCGAGGAAGCCGTCACGTCGCCGCTGCAACTGGGCAAGGCCCGAATCGACCGCCATCGCGCCACTACGATGGCGGCAGCAGAGAACGGAGGCGCGCCCAACACGGTGCCTCGCGACGTGGCGGCGGTGGCCGCTGTCGGGGAGAGGAGGCCACTGTCGGTGGCGCTGCGGCTGGCCACGGCAGTGCTCAGCCTGGCGTCCTTCGCGGTGATGGCCAGCGCCCGGACGTCCGGCTGGGACGGCGATCACTTCGATCGCTACGATCAGTACAGGTCAGTCATTTCACCTGCTTACAGTACATGATTCTTTCCCCCCTCCCTGCACTTAGTTCGGATATGTCCGGCCGGGTTTTGACGGTTAGAATGAGTTTTTTTATCTTCCTTTTAATTAACGAAGCAGTTACCTTGGAGTAACTATCTGGCCCCTTCAATTTCTGGTTAATTAGTTCGATACATCAACACGATAAAACAGTCTGCATTCCTTGATTCGAATTCAGAATTCACCTTGGATTTTATTTGTTGATGAAAAAAAAAACAGAACGTGCCAATTACTCTTGGCATCCCTGGTATAGGTTCAGAACAACACCCAAATAAGCGAAGCTGGGCAATTGCTCAGCAACCGCTCCAGCACCACCGCAGTCCCTGAACCTGAATTCATTATCCTGGCTTTTGCAAGCAGAGTTCTTGGCTTCTTTCATCTTCTTGGGGGGGAAATAACCTCTGTTCTTCCCAATGGCATGTCATGTCAGGTACGCCCTGGCGATGAACGTGATCGTCTGCGCCTACTCAATCGCGCAATCGCTTGGTGAGATCCGCCGTCTGGTCGCGGCGAGGTTTATTTACAGGAGCATGTCAAGCTACTACGTCAGCCTGTTCCTTGATCAGGCAAGCGAAACGTTCACGCCCAACAATCGAGCTGCTCTTCCATTTCTTGCCTCATCATCGTCTTCCTGGCTCTGCTGCAGGTCCTGGCGTATCTCCTCATGTCGGCGTCCTCGGCTGCCGCGTCGCGCAACGATCTGTGGGTGTCGAGGTTCAGCCAGGACGCCTTCAACAGGAAGATCACCAGCTCCGTGTGGCTGTCCTTCCTTGCCTTCATAGCGCTCGCCGCAAGCTCGCTCATCTCCACGGCTAATCTCTTCAGCATGGTCTAATTATGATAGATACGGTTCATCCCTTTCCCTCTGGGGATGAGTAACTGCCGACGTTCTTCATGTAAATTTTGCATTTTATATTGCGAGAAATCATACGATCGACTTATACCGTACGTTGTTCTCGGTCCTGACCTCTGACTCGTCAGAAATCCCTTGTAAAGAGGTTCATATAGTGCTCTAATTAAGCTTTTCACTGTCAAGTAGATTAGTCATTGTGCTACTCCACTTGTACTACCCGAGTACTCCCTCTGTAAACTAATATAAGAGCTTTTAGTGATCTAAACGATCTTATATTAGTTTACAGAGGGAGTACTTGTCAGTAGTCACCGTGCACTCAATGGTGACAGAGGCTTACAACTTGAATGTACACATTTTTCTTTTTCATTCAAAACCGCCATCTTACATGTAAAATCTCAGTGCCATACAAATACATGGACATGATCTTTTTTCAGTTGTCAAGTTGAACATGGTTCACTCTGCTGAGCCAAATGGAGTGCAGGATCATGTGGAAGAGATCATACCTGAGGGGCCTGGCGTGCCACAAGAAGTGCCTTTGGAGCCGCTTGACGCAGTCGTGCATGGCCACGTACTTCCGGAGCGAGATCCCCTGCAGTATCCTCTTGAGGTCCGGTATGTCCTTCTCCGCCACCACCACTGAGAAGGCGCTCCAGTCGAACACGTCGCTGAAGGGGAGGACGAAGTTGTCGGCGATGATCACCGGCACGCACTCGTAGTACAGGGCCTCCACGATCCTGGGGCTGTTCACCTCGTACCCCATGGGGCAAAGGCAGAACCTGCTATTCTTCATGTGCTCGATGTAGTTCATCGTCCTGGACACCCTGCCGGGGAGGAGAGCGTACACCCTCATGTCCTCGTCCTGCCCCTTGCCCCAGTGCTGGAGGAGGACCGGCCTGACCCTGCCGTGCACGTTGCCGGCGAAGAAGGCGAGGATGTGCCGCCGGGAGATGGGGTGCCCACCGAGGTACCGGAGCGGCCGCTTGGGCGTCCTGATGGTCGTCTCCGGGAGAGACACGTCCTTCCCGGGCGTGAAGATCCCCTCCGAGCTGTCAGCGTTGCACAGCGCCTTGATGCTGTTCCTGGACAGGTCGCGGTGCGCCGTGGTCGTGTATGGTCCCTGCCAAGCAAATTCAGAATTACTCCAGTAAAATCGTACTGCGATACGAAAATGTTAGAATCATGTGATTACCCAATCGTGGCAGGCGACGAGGAAATGGTCGGCGCCTCTGGTGCGGTTCCAGAAGGGGTACTTGGCGGCGAGGCCCTTGACGAAATCTCTGAGGTAGACGGCCAGGGGGCGCAGGTTATGCGAGTCCGGCACGTAGAGCGAGAGCCTGAGATTCTGCGAGCTGTAGGGCAGGTAGAAGAGGTGCGCCTTGGTGGCGTCGGCGACGACGAACGGCCTGCTCTCCTCGAGGAGCTTCATGAACCAGCCCTCGGACGCGTAGATGCCGCTGAGGGGAGGGGTGTGGAAGATGGGCCGCCGACCGTCCTGGTAAATGTAAACTTTGAGTATCCGTTCCATCAGTTGGTAGCTCCTGGATGATGATCACATTTCGCTACAATTAAATTGATGATGCGTTTAGTCACTCACTGAATTATACTCCCTCTGTAAACTAATATAAGAGCGTTTAGATAGTGATCTAAACGCTCTTATATTAGTTTACAGAGGGAGTACATACTAAGGAAACGTAGAGATTATTAATGCTGAGCATGTATCTGCTACTACGTACCTCTTGAACTGGGAGACGTTCTTGAAGAGAGGCGCGTACAGGTCGTCGGGGTCGTCGGGGACGACCGGCTCGGCGGCCATTATCTCCTTCTTGGCGTACCTCAGCGCCTCCTCTGGCGCCATCCTCCAATACGACGGCTGATCACCACGACACAGAACGAAAATAGACAACACCGTTACTTTGAATCTCCAACCTGCATGCGGGCACGTACATACCTCTCGTTTTCGGGGCCTCGCCGCGGACGTAGCTGGTTCTGCAGGCGGCGGGGACGGCGGTGGAGGTGACGCCGTAGCTAATGTTGGATGTGGTGGCGGCGGCGTGGAGCTCGCGGCGGACAATAATTCTGCCGTGTGCTTGGTGGTGGACACGCTGGGGGACAATGGCAGCGAGAAGGTGAGGAACGCGGTGGCCGCGGCGGCGGCGAGGAGGGAGGCGAGGGCCGCGGCGCGACAGCAGGAGGCGGATATCATCGCGCCGCCATGGCGGGGACGCCGACCTCGCGATGAGGCCGGCGATTGTGCCGCGGTGGCGGCGAGGTGCGATGGCGGCATTAGGGGAATGTAACGGAGGGCATGGAGGGAAGTCAGGGATGGGCCCCTGCAGGAAATGGGAGGCAGAGAAACAAATTTATAGGGGCGAGACACCTCGAATTTAGCCGCAAAATCTGCATGCCAATTACAAACGCGCGCGCGCATGGAGTTAATTACCGTAAACCTTTTATTTTTATAGATCCTATCCTTGAAGGGAGTACTCTAGCAAAATTTACATGTGCTCCCCGAGGGGGGAGAGGGGCGGCAAAAGAACCAAAACCCAAAAGAACCAAATCCAGCTGGACTCCCAGAAACGCCGTTTCCGATGTGCACGGTGGTAGCAGCGGCAAATAGGTCTCTATCTGTCCTTCTGATCGCATGGAAGTTCATAACCAAACCATGGCCTGCTGGCGCTGACGAGGACAGCCATTGGCAGCGTAACCTTGCACTTCCCACCTGTCAACTGTGGCCCTCCTGTGCCCAAAGGAATCGCCTGCAAACTTTGTCCACGTCCCTGTAGAACCCCGCCGGCGCCTGAATTGCTGCGAGAGCGAAATTGGGCATCGTGCAGAGGACAGAACGCACCACTGCTCTACGCCCTGCGTGGTTCATCAGTCTGCCCTTCCAGCCAGCAAGCTTCGCTCTGATGCGATCAAACACGAACTGGAGGTGGACTTTCTTCAGGCGACCCAAGTAGGTAAGGGGGAAGCCTACTAATTTGCCCGCAGACTCCTTAAAAAAACCTCCTTAAGAACCGCTTGTAAATTGATGTTCTGACAGCGGATGGGTGCAACAGATGATTTGTCTGAGCTCATTTGCAGACCAGACGCCCCACCAAACAATTATGGCGTCATCAGCGTATAAACTGACACTGGATGTTAAAGCAGTTTATCGAGAGAGGAAAAAGAGAATGGTAGCCTGATTATATAAACCATCAAAACACACACACACACACGCCATATCTCACATTAAGATTGTAGGGACAGGCACTAGAAAACACATGGGTCATTATCTCCTTAGGCGCCATCCTCCAAATCCAATACTAGCCTTACCTTCCTTCTGTACTGTACTAAAATCTATCTAGGCGGTACCCAAAGGACTCACACGGAATGCAACCACAGCAACAGCCATGCATGCAGCTAAGCCTTTTTCGACCAAATATTTGCGACTGGCTAGCTAACCATTTCTGCACTACTTGACTTCAGGCATTCCACGTTTCAAAGCTTCCGCGGACGAAGTCATAGCGGGCACCAATCACATTCAGTGTGCCCTTGCTCAATCTATCCTTGACGAACGGATACGTCTTCAAATTTCCAAGCGACACATTGACGGCCTCCTGCATACACACCATTCAGAAATGCCAGATGAGCGCTTATCTAACTAGTACTATGGAACGTTAGTTAACTACTAGTACTACTAAAGATGAAAGGTGCCCCAAGGATAGCTCGTAAGTAGAGGGAAATCAGTGGTGCACAATTGGCCCACTATTCTGCTCAAGAGGAAATGAAGATGTTTTAAGCAATCGTACCTTTTCCAGCACGGTGCATTGGTCATCGAAAGGCAACAACCTGTTTTCTCTCTGCACCTTCTTCTTGGCCTCCATACCGATCTTCACCCAGTCCTCAATGAAGTGGCTAAGTAACGAAACAAACAGTGAGCTCAAATAAAACTTACTGAGAGGACAAACTAATACTGAAGCCATGTTTTAGTTCACTCCTCTTAAGACTTGTTTGGGTAGGATAGGATAGGATAGGGTCCATCCTTGCCCATCCAGTAATTCCTTATTTGGACCCCTTGTGTATATATGACTTTTTTCAGTACATAATAAGTATGCAAACATTTACTTACTACGTGTTAGGCCCTTCATCCTTCAGTGAGAGTAGTTCCCTAATTCCACCACAGCGGCTGTGACCAATCACAACAATGCACTCAACCTGCCAAATGGATGTCCATCAAGTCCTTTTGATGGAGAATATACCAATTTCCATAATTGGTAGTAAGCGCAAGTTTATGTCAGTTTATTGATTGCCCAAACTATCCAGGGTATCCCTTTCGACACTTTAAGTGAGTGCAATATAACTAACGGAGTTCTACAGACCATACCAACTCCAAACGATATACTATGATCTGAAGCAATACTTTTCCATATTAGAATCATTTGACACATGATTAAATTTATAAACTGTCCTGATGATACTTATGGCTGGGTAGAATGGCTATAGCCACACATTGATTCGAGAGTTGCTATGAGAGAACGTACATTTTTTATACCTTAACGAGAGAGATAACATTTTTTTTCCTCTAATGAGAGTTCTCATCTCTGAGCACATCACTTTCACGGTTTCACCTTCCTAGACTGGACCCAACAGAACACAAATGTTAAACAACATTTGCAATTGACAAGATATATGCCCGTGAAAAGAGAGCCTATTTCGCTTAAAGAGGAGCATACATATACCCATGGAGAGAGGCAAAATTCTTTATTTTATTGGATCACATCTAGGGAAAATTAGAGATGCTACATGAAACAAAAACTATCTCCTTTTTAAAATGGAAGGCACAAGGCATGACGAAGTCATTACCAGATTGACTAATTATCTAATTATCAATTTACCAACCAACCTTGCCACACTGGCATAAATAAACTAACCGCAAAATTGTATGAGACAGTTGTATTCCTGAATAAAAGTACACTTTCATGTATCAAGGATATTAAAAACCAGAAGGAAGAAGCAACCTTGAGGATAACCACGGCAAACTCGATGGCTGACCCGACGCTGCAGTGCCTTGTCTGCAATCAATATGCAAGTGCAGCTCAGTATACATCTCAAATAGACAAGCTAGAGTTACTAAATAGTCCACAATAATATAGAATGAAACATTGTACATAATGAATAACCTTTTTTTTTTACCTTTTGATAGGCAGGAACCATTCCGGCAATATTTCGAACAGTGAAGGCCTCTCCTGGATTCAGCCCGAGGGTTATTGTTGGAGACACACGCGAGTCAGCACATGCAAACACCATGTACTGCAAGTAAGAATGAATTAAGAGTGTTGTCAGCAACAAGCACAAATGTATATCAGAAGCACATCAGCTGCCGCAAGTGTAACAATTGCTCGATTGCCCAGAGACGGTAAGTTGTTGCCATCAGGCACCCCTTCATGTAATTTAACCTTCAACCAAAACATAGGTACCGGCAAGTGAATCATGAAGGTCAGCCATACCCTGGGCCCAAACAGCAATCTTGAAAATGAGAAATTGCTACAGTGTTTTCTAGCAACTAAAATAATTGTCCTTCGTAGCCTATGTTTCTTATCATCCTGGTTTATGTAATATGTTTAGCTCCATGTACACTACCGCATTCTGGAAGGCTAGCCTAGGCAGGTAATTGCTGGGATATTAACATATCTCACGAATACATCCTTGGTTAAGGTTCCAAATTTACTGACAAACTTCACAAGTTGCAGAGCTAACGGAATGCTCGATGGAGACAACACTCAGTGGCCACTTTGAACAATAAAGTTTGTTTTTCTATCATTCATGCATGTATCAAGTATCAACCAGATGGCACATACCTTGGGGAACTGATCCTTCTTAAGCGATTCAAAAAGCTTCGGATTCTTGCTGCCAGGTGGCAATTGCCACCACAGAATAACAAAGTCAATTCAGCACAAATCCATATTGAACAAAGACACAATTCTTTGGGCTTCAAGACATACTTGTACACATTCGTTCTGAAACGCTCGAAGCCGGTCTTCAGGCGCACGACAGCGTTCATACCCTGCAAGAATATGACCAGCCAACGCACGACGATCAGAAGTCACCGGCAACCACGGTCGTACGCTTGATGCATCAAGCAGATCCAAGGAGCAAAAGAAGAGAGAGAGTTCGACCTTGTGAGCATGGGTGATCACCGGGGGCCTTTGATGGTAGGGAGGGGTGTGATTGGGCTTCCGCTGGATGAGCGGCTCTGCGGTTGGGTGCATTGGGTTCTCCCTTGGGGGTTTGGAGGGGAAACAGCAGCAGCACCCACCCATCTTGGATCGTCTCCGCGTGGTTTACTAGAGGAGAAAGAGAGGAGGGGACTGAAGAACACCAAGGAATTGATGGAGATCCGCCGCCAGCTCGCCGCCCACCGGGAACGGAAGAGTTCGACAGATTTGCGAACGATGGAATTAAAACCCTTGCTCGTGGGATGACATGGATTCTATCTCTTCGTTTTTAGTACCAGATGCCTATCCGATTCTTGCTTTAATCTGATGGATAATCTCCATCAGATTTGAACGGGTTCGGATAAATTTCAAGACCAAACTTTTTGGGTAGCCCTAACTGCCACACGTGTGGCATATACGACATGCGCCCACACACCATGTGTGGTGTACGCAGGAGGCAGCCCACATGGGTTGTGTGTGGGCGGACATTAGAATTGCCCACACGTGTGGGCGCCGCTATTTCGTGCCACACGTCCAACAAGTACTACTTATCTTCACCCCGTGTGTGTGGCACGAAGCAAAAATGCCCACACGTCCTAGCGCAGCTACATTAAGTACTCCGCGGGATGACGGTTTAGTTGCCATCCTGATTGGCAGATGTAGTTATCCGGTATGGCAACTGTAGTTATAAAAGCATGGCAACTCTATCTGTTTTGGTTAAATATAGTTGCCATGTCTAATTTATGATAGTTGCCGCGTGTAATCAAACCGTAGTTGCCGTGTGTGATTAGCTACTTGCCATATATGGTCAAAACAGTAGTTGCCATGTGTGTTTACCTAGTTGCCGCGTGTGGTCCAACCATAGTTGCCATGTATTGTTAATCACAGTTGCCATGTGTGTTTATCTGGTTGCCACGTGCGCGCAACTGCAGTTGCCGTGTAGCAAAGAATCACAGTTGCCATGTGTGTGTACCGAGTTGCCACGTTCGCGTAACTGCAGTTCAGTTGCCATATGTGTACCGAGTTGCCACGTTCGCATAACTGCAGTTGCCATCCACAAGGTAGGAGTGTCGTGTGGGTGAAAAGCAGTTCGCCCACACGCGCATGACCTAGGTGGTGGCTGTGTGGGTGAAAAGCAGTTTGCCCACACAACTCAGCTGGCAAACAACGTGGTGCGGGTGTGTGGGCAAACTCTCCAACGCCCACACACCAGCCCCGTCCTACGTGGCACACCAAATTCACCTTTTCGTGTCAAGATTCGTGCAAAAGACAGTGAACGATAATTCAGGCGTGTGGGCGAGCTGGACAACGCCCACACGTGTGGGCATTAACATTTCCGAACTTTTTTTTAAGATCCCGTGTCCACTGACTTTTCATTTATTTAGCAGAACAAAGATCATGTACTACAAAAGAAAGCATCGAGAATGTTTTTGATGATCCAATTGGGAAACTCTAAAGGATCACGCATCGCCCTGGTTTTCTAGGTGCTGGGCGCCGGCGCGCCGGCTCAACAGTTCGACCGGTCGCGTCCCAGCCGTCCGATCCAACAAGCCCCAGTCGTCCGATCTACTTGTTGACTTTCCCATCATCATCTTCTTCTTCTTCGTACGCAGCGCGGGTGCTGCCCCTGTCACTTGAATGTTATCCTGGCCGTCGGCCGCCACCCCCTCACCTGGAACTCCTTCCTTCGCCGCCCCGTGCTGCTGCAAGCCGCACTCACCACCGGTTGCTGCCCACGTCCGGCGTCGCCTCCTGCGCTTCTCGCCTCCGTGGATGCAACAACTTGTGCCCGTGGTTGCAGCTCCGGTGGGAACACTCGCGGCTCCGATGCACGACAGTCGCGCTCCAGTGGCGATGATTCGCCGGACACAGTGCCCCCGCATCGAGCTCACTAAAAAATACATCTCTCCTCGAGGTGCCAGTAGCAGTAAAAATGCCACATGGTTGTAGCAAAAGAAAATGCCGGTTCCAGTAAAAAAACAATGTAGCATATCCGACTCGCCCGCCCCTAGCACCGCTCGTGGCTTTCCCCCTGGTCGGTCCTGTTGGAAATATGCCCTAGAGGCAACATGATATTTTCCGTTCATGATAAATTTTTATTATTCATGCTAGAATTGTATTGACTGAAAACTTAAATACATGTGTGAATACATAAACTACACTGTCCCTAGTAAGCCTCTACTAGACTAGCTCGTTGACCAAAGATGGTTAATGTTTTCTAACCATAGACATGAGTTGTCATTTGATAACGGGATCACATCATTAGGAGAATGATGTGATGGACAGACCCAGTTGCAAGCTTAGCATCAGATCGTTTAGTTATTTTCTACAGCTTTCTTCAAGTCAAGTATCAGTTCCTTAGACCATGAGATCATGCTACTCCCGGATATCGAAGGAATGCCTTATGTGCTATCAAATAACGATCACTGTTCAACCAGCCCTCTACGGGGTCTTGTTCATCCACCCTCAACCGGCTCGGATGTGGCGGCCTCCTCGGGGTCCCGTTCATCCAGCGGCAACGTCCTACTACCACTTGGTCTTGTTCATCCAACCCCCATCGAGAACTGCTCATCCAACCCAAACCAACCGGCTAGACTCACCACGTCTTGACTCGTTCAACGACCCCCCAACAACGGTCACTGTTGATAACCCACAAGTATAGGGGATCACAATAGTTTTCGAGGCTAGATTATTCAACCCAAATTTATTGATTCGACATAAGGGTAGCCAAAGAATATTTGCAAGTATTAGCAGTTGAGTTATCAATTCAACCACACCTGGAGATTAATTATCTGCGGAAAAGTGATCAGTAGCAAAGTAGTATGATAGCTTTGATAGTACTAGCAAGTGCAATGGTAACGGTAGCAGTGATAGCAATGATTTTGTAGCAAGTGCAACAGTAACAATAACAATAGTAACTTAGCAAGAACAATATAAGAGAAATTCGTAGGCATTGGATCGGTGAATTCGTTGGATGATATTCATCATATAACAGTCATAACCTAGGGTGATATGGCACACACGCACACGTACCTACACGAGAGAAACACGCAACCCTTCATGCATCGCTCGGCCCCGACCACCCACCGTAACCGGGAACTCCCCGAAATTTTCCTCGCCCTCGCTTATACCATGATTTTTCCCATCATGGACGGCCCAAAAAATATCATGCATGTGCGTCCCCGGCTTGCCCAGGACGAAAAGCCCATTTTCTGTCATGATTTTTTATCATAGAAGTAGGAGCCCACCACATCTATGATGATACTATTGGGGAACGCAGTAATTTTAAAAAATTTCCTACGCACACGCAAGATCATGGTGATGCATAGAAATGAGAGGGCAGAGTATCGTCTACGTACCCTCGTAGACCGTAAGCGGAAGCGTTATAACAACACGGTTGATGTAGTCGTACGTCTTCACGATCGGCCGATCTAGTACCGAAGATACGACACCTCCGCGATCTGCACACGTTCGGCTCGGTGACGTCCCGTGAACTCACGATCCAGTAGATCTTCGAGGGAGAGCTTCGTCAGCACGATGGCATGATGACGGTGATGATGTTGCTACCGGAACAGGGCTTCGCCTAAGCACCGCTACGATATTACTGAGGTGGATTATGGTGGAGGGGGGCACCGCAGACGGCTAAAGATCAATGATCAACTTGTTGTGTCTCCAAGGGGTGCCCCCTCCCCGTATATAAAGGAGTGGAGGAGGGGAAGGGGCCGGCCTCCTATGGCGCGCCCCATGAGGAGTCCTACTCCCACCGGGAGTAGGACTCCCCCCTTCCAAGTAGGAGTAGGAAAGGAGAAGGAAGGGAGAGAAGGAGAGAAGGAAAGGGGGGCGCCGCCCCCCTCCTTGTCCAATTCGGACTAGAGGGGGAGGGGGCGCGCAGCTGCCCTGGCCGCCCCTCCACTTCTCCCACTAGGGCCCATTAGGCCCAATATACTCCCCACGGGGTTCCAGTAACCCCCCGGTACTCTGGTATATGTCTGAAACCTCCCGAAACACTTCCGGTGTCCGAACATAGTCGTCCAATATCGATCTTTACGTCTCGATCATTTCGAGACTCCTCGTCATGTCCGTGATCATATACAGGACTCTGAAATACCTTCGGTACATCAAAACACAAAAACTCATAATACTGATCATCATAGAACTTTAAGCGTGCGGACCCTACGGGTCCGAGGACTATGTAGACATGACCGAGACACGTCTTCGGTCAATAACCAATAGCGGAACCTGGATGCTCATATTGGCTCCTACATATTCTACGAAGATCTTTATCGGTCAAACCGCATAACAACATACGTTGTTCCCTTTGTCATCGGTATGTTACTTGCCCGAGATTCGATCGTCGGTATCTCAATACCTAGCTCAATCTCCTTACCGGCAAGTCTCTTTACTTGTTCTATAATGCATCATCCCGCAACTAACTCATTAGTTGCTTTGTTTGCAAGGCTTATAGTGATGTGCATTACAGAGAGGGCCCAGAGATACCTCTCCGACAATCAGAGTGACAAATCCTAATCTCGATCTATGCCAACTCAACAAGTACCATCGGAGACACCTGTAGAGCACCTTTATAATCACCCAGTTACGTTGTGACGTTTGGTAGCACACAAAGTGTTCCTCCGGTATTCGGGAGTTGCATAATCTCATAGTCATAGGAACATGTATAAGTCATGAAGAAAGCAATAGCAGTAAACTAAAACGATCAAGCGCTAAGCTAACGGAATGAGTCAAGTCAATCACATAATTCTCCTAATGATGTGATCCCGTTTATCAAATGACAACTCATGTCTATGGTTAGGAAACATAACCATCTTTGATCAACGAGCTAGTCAAGTAGAGGCATACTAGTGACACTATGTTTGTCTATGTATTCACACATGTATTATGTTTCCGGTTAATACAATTATAGCATGAATAATAAACATTTATAATGATATGAGGAAATAAATAATAACTTTATTATTGCCTCTAGGGCATATTTCCTTCAGTCTCCCACTTGCACTAGAGTCAATAATCTAGATTACACAGTAATGATTCTAACACCCATGGAGTCTTGGTGTTGATCATGTTTTGCTCGTGGAAGAGGCTTAGTCAACGGCTCTGCAACATTCATATCCGTATGTACCTTGCAAATCTCTATGTGTCCCGCCTGGACTTGATCCCGGATGGAATTGAAGCGTCTCTTGATGTGTTTGGTTCTCTTGTGAAATCTGGGTTCCTTTGCCAAGGCAATTGCACTAGTATTGTCACAAAAGAATTTCATTGGACCCGATGCACTAGGTATGACACCTAGATCGGATATGAACTCCTTCATCCAGACTCCTTCATTTGCTGCTTCCGAAGCAGCTATATACTCCGCTTCACACGTAGATCCCGCCATGACGCTTTGTTTAGAACTGCTCGAACTGACAGCTCCACCATTCAATATAAATACGTATCCGGTTTGCGATTTAGAATCATCCGGATCAGTGTCAAAGCTTGCATCGACATAACCATTTACGACGAGCTCTTTGTCACCTCCATAAACGGGAAACATATCCTTAGTCCTTTTCAGGTATTTCAGGATGTTCTTGACCGCTGTCCAGTGACCCACTCTTGGATTACTTTGGTACCTCCCTGCTAAACTAATAGCAAGGCACACATCAGGTCTGGTACACAGCATTGCATACATGATAGAGCCTATGGCTGAAGCATAGGGAACACTTTTCATCTTCTCTCTATCTTCTGCAGTGGTCAGGCATTGAGTCTTACTCAACTTCACACCTTGTAACACAGGTAAGAACCCTTTCTTTGCTTGATCCATTTTGAACTTCTTCAAAACTTTATCAAGGTATGTGCTTTGTGAAAGGCCAATTAAACGTCTTGATCTATCTCTATAGATCTTGATGCCCAATATATAAGCAGCTTATCCGAGGTCTTTCATTGAAAAACTCTTATTCAAGTATCCTTTTATGCTATCCAGAAATTCTATATCATTTCCAATCAACAATATGTCATCCACATATAATATTAGAAATGCTACAGAGCTCCCACTCACTTTCTTGTAAATACATGCTTCTCCAAAAGTCTGTATAAAACCATATGCTTTGATCACACTATCAAAACGTTTATTCCAACTCCGAGAGGCTTGCACAAGTCCATAAATGGATCACTGGAGCTTGCACTCTTTGTTAGCACCCTTTGGATCGATAAAACCTTCTGGTTGCATCATATACAACTCTTGTTCCATAAATCCATTCAGGAATGCAGTTTTGACATCAATTTGCCAAATTTCATAATCATAAAATGCAGCAATTGCTAACATGATTCGAACAGGCTTAAGCATCACTACGGGTGAGAAAGTCTCATCGTAGTCAACCCCTTGAACTTGTCGAAAACCTTTCACAAGAAGTCAAGCTTTGTAGATAGTAACATTACTGTCAGCGTCAGTCTTCTTCTTGAAGATCCATTTATTCTCGATGGCTTGCCGATCATCGGGCAAGTCAACCAAAGTCCACACTATGTTCTCATACATGGATCCCATCTCAGATTTCATGGCCTCAAGCCATTTTGCGGAATCTGGGCTCACCATCGCTTCTTCATAGTTCGTAGGTTCATCATTTCCAGAACCGGGTTATCGTACCACTCTGGTGCGGATCTTACTCTGGTTGACCTACGAGGTTCGGTAGTAACTTGATCTGAAGTTTCATGATCATCATCATTAACTTCCTCACTTCTTTCGAATAAAGGAGCAGGTATATGTCACAGGAACCGGTTTCTGTGATGAACTACTTTCCAATAAAGGAGCAGGTATAGTTATCTCATCAATTTCTACTTTCCTCCCACTCACTTCTTTCGAGAGAAACTCCTTCTCTAGAAAGGATCCATTCTTAGCAACAAATGGCTTGCCTTCGGTTCTGTGATAGAAGGTGTACCCAATAGTTTCCTTTGGGTATCCTATGAAGACACATTTCTCCGACTTGGTTTTGAGCTTATCAGGTTGAAGCTTTTTCATATAAGCATCGCAGCCCCAAACTTTAAGAAACGACAACTTTGGTTTCTTGCCAAACCATAGTTCATAAGGCATCGTCTCAATGGATTTCGATGGTGCCCTATTTAACGTGAATGCAACTGTCTCTAAAGCATAACCCCAAAACGATAGTGGTAAATCAGTAAGAGGCATCATAGATCGCACCATATCTAGTAAAGTACAATTACGATGTTCGGACATACCATTACGCTGTGGTGTTCCGGGTGGCGTGAGTTGCGAAACTATTCCGCATTGTTTCAAATGTAGACCAAACTCATAACTCAAATATTCTCCTCCACGATCAGATCGTAGAAACTTTATTTTCTTGTTACAGTGATTTTCCACTTCACTCTGAAATTCTTTGAACTTTTCAAATGTTTCGGACTTATGTTTTATTAAGTAGATATACCCATATCTGCTCAAATCATCCGTGAAGGTGAGAAAATAATGATACCCGTAGCGAGCCTCAATATTCATTGGACCACATACATCAGTATGTATGATTTCCAACAAATCTGTTGATCGCTCCATTGTTCCGAAGAACGGTGTTTCAATCATCTTGCCCATGAGGCATGGTTCGCAAGTACCAAGTGATTCCAGAAGTCCATCAATATGGAGTTTCTTCATGCGCTTTACACCAATATGACCTAAACGGTAGTGCCACAAATAAGTTGCACTATCATTATCAACTCTGCATCTTTTGGCTTCAACATTATGAATATGTGTATTACTACTATCGAGATTCAACACAAATAGACCACTCTTCAAGGATGCATGACCATAAAAGATATTACTCATATAAATAGAACAACCATTATTCTCAGATTTAAATGAATAACCGCCTCGCATCAAACAAGATCTAGATATAATGTTCATGCTTAACGCTGGCACCAAATAACAATTATTCAGGTCTAAAATTAATCCCGAAGGTACATGTAGAGGTAGCGTGCCAACGGCGAGTACATCGACTTTGGAACCATTTCCCACACGCATCGTCACCTCGTCCTTAGCTAATCTTTGCTGAATCTGTAGTACCTGTTTTGAGTTGCAAATATTAGCAACAAAACCAGTATCAAATACCCAGGTGCTACTGCGAGTGAGGGAGTCCTGGACTAAGGGGTCCTCGGGTGTCCGGCCTGTTAGCCATGGGCCGGATTAATGGGTTGTGAAGATACGAAGACCGAAGACTACACCCGAGTCCGAATGGGACCCTCCTTGGCGTGGAAGGGAAGCTTGACGAACGGATATGTAGATTCCCTTCTTTGTAACCGACCTTGTGTAACCCTAGATCCTCCCGGTGTCTATATAAACCGAGGACTTAGTCCGGATAGGACACTCATTATCATAGCCATACAAGCTAGACCTCTAGGGTTTAGCCACTACGATCTCGAGGTAGGTCAACTCTGGTAATACTCATATTCATCAATATCAATCAAGCAGGACGTAGGGTATTACCTCCATAGAGAGGGCCCGAACCTGGGTAATCATCGTGTCCCCCCGTCTCCTATTACCATCGACCTTAGACGCACAGTTCGGGACCCCCTACCCGAGATCCACCGGTTTTGACACTGACATTGGTTCTTTCATTGAGAGTTCCTCTGTGCTGCCGCTAAAAGGTTTGATGCCCCCTTCGATCGTCAATAATGATGCTGTCCAAGGAGAAACCTTCCTCCCCAGACAAATCTTCATGTTCGGCGGCTTCGCACTGCGGGCCAACTCGTTTGGCCATCTGGAGCAGATCGAAAGCTACGCCCCTGGCCATAAGGTCAGATTCGGGAGCTTGAACTATGTTGCGGACATCCGTGGAGACTTGATCTTCGCCGGATTCGAGACCGCGGCAGCCGCTCCCGGTTACCCAGATGATCATGACCTAAATCTGTCATCTGGCCACATCCAGGAGATTGCTCCTATAACCGCTTTGGCCTTAGAACCGGAGCGGACTGCGCCATCCGAGGACAGGAGGATCAACCCCACCACGGAGGCCACAGATCTCACGGCGTTGGAGCCGCACATAGACTTAACCCCTCACGACGTCTTTGTCACCGGAACTCCGGACTCGTCTCCGAACGTAAGTTCTGAACCGCGTGAGCCCGCAGACGCCGAACTTGATCGTTTATCGATCTTCGAATTCAGCGCCACAGACATCTTCCAGCACCCGCCTTTGGGCGATGTGCTAAACTCGTTAAAGAACCTATCCTTGACAGAGGAATCACAGCCGAACTATATCTGGCTCGAACCAGGGGCTGGCGGCGGAGAATTTTGCTTCCCACCCACCACCCACTTCATAGCCACGGTCGAGGATTCGACCGATACACTTGATCACGACTCCGAGAACATTGACGGTATGGATGACGATGCCGAAGACAGCAAAGACCCCATTGATACAGCTAATGACCAAGATGAACGGGAAGATGGGCAGGTTAGCCCTGGTAAGCAGGCCAAGTATGAAGATTCAGAGGATGGCAGTTACCTTCCGCTCTCTGAGGATGAGGTGAGCCTCGGCACCGAGGACTTTATCGTGCCTGAGGAACCTCTTGAGCAGGAGCGCTTCAAGCGCCAACTAATAGCCACTGCAAGGAGCCTGAAAAAGAAGCAGCAGCAACTTCAAGCCGACCAAGATCTGCTCAATGATAGATGGACCAAAGTCCTAGCCGCCGAATAATACGGCCTTAGTGGCCCAGCCAAAAGCTACCCGAAGAGTAGATTGCTACTCCAGGGCGACGAAAGGGCGCTCGAGCCCGCGCCATTATCGCACAAGACGTCAGGTCAACCACAACTTGGTCCGGGTAAAACGGCAACTCAAGCCGAACACCAGACTGCCCCACCTCGCCATAAAGGCAAGAACAAAATAGCTCGGGGTTGTGCACACGACCGTCACCAAGACCCGGGTAACAGAGCAGGACACCCAAGAGTGACCTACGGATCGCGAAGACATACCTCGACACGCGACGACGGCCACCTATTCTGACGTGACAAACCTAGCAACGCCCGGGCCGAAAACCGCAAACGGACTCCATCGGAGGTACGTCGCACTGTGGCGCAACATAGAGGCGCCGTGCACCCTCTTTGCTTCACAGACGAAGTAATGGAGCATCAGTTCCCAGACGGGTTCAAACCTATGAATATTGAATCACACTATGGAACAACGGATCCCATAGTATGGATCGAAGACTTCCTCCTCCATATCCACATGGCCTGTGGGGACGACCTTCATGCCATCAAATACCTACCACTAAAACTCAAAGGACCAGCTCGGTGCTGGTTAAACAGTCTGCCTGAAAATTCTATTGGCAGCTGGGAAGATTTGGAGGACGCCTTTCGCGAAACCTTCCAAGGAACATGTGTCCGGCCACCGGACGGCGATGACTTAAGTCACATTGTCCAGCAGCCCGGAGAGTCAGCCAGGCAGCTCTGGACTAGGTTCTTAGTTAAAAAGAACCAAATTGTCGACTGTCTAGACGCAGAAGTCCTTGCGGCCTTTAAACACAGCGTCCGGGATGAATGGCTTGCACGCCACCTCGGTCAAGAAAGACATAGATCCATGACAGCCCTTACCGCTCCAATGACCCGCTTTTACGCGGGAGAAGACAGCTGGCTCGCTCGTAGAAGCAATAGCGCCAGCGACTCGGGCACTTCTGAAATCCGAGACGGCAACGACAATCCACGACAAAGTAAACACAACAGTCGCAATGATAATGAAAGATCACGCGACACAGCGGTCAACGCTGGATTCAGTAATCCTAAGCCTGGTCAACGGAAAAAGCCATTCAAGGCGAACAGAGACGGACCATCCAACCTAGACAGGATACTAGACCGCCCCTGCCAGATTCATGACCACCCCAATAAACCAGCTAATCATACCAACAGAAACTGTTGGGTCCTCAAGCAGGCCGGCAAGCTCAACGCCGAACACAAGGGAAGGGGGCCGCCAGGCAATAGGGATGACGGAGCGGTTCACCAGCCAAGTGCCAAGGGCCAGAAGCAATTTCCCCCCGAAGATTGATCAAATCCGGAGCATAAATAGCAGTTCGTCTTCCGTTGCCCATCTGATATACCCGTTAAATCTATACTTCTTATACATAACTATGCACTTAAGATACCATGGGTGTTGGCGGAAGCATAATACAAACAAGTTTGCAAGCACTCTGGTAACATTTTTTTATCTATTTTCCTTTTTTCTTTCTTCATTACCTCTTAAAAACAGGTGGTGCAAAGGAGAAACATCTAAAACCGACTCTATCATAGTTCGGATCCGTACACTCACCTACGGGGCTACTTCCTTCAAGGATCCCCCTCGCCGAGGACAGGCGGCGCAGACGTGCAACAGGAGGTCCAAAATAACTTTTTGTAGACCACACTCTTTTTCGAGCCTGTAACATGCCTTTTTCCTGTGCCTTCGACCCAGGGCATATCAAATAGCCGGGTCGTGGCCTTTATATATATCAAGTAATCTTTGGCATATTGCTCAGGTCCCAGTTCACATTACCAATATTATTTATCCGCGTCTTTTCGCAATTGAATACACCTCCTATGGTTGTTTCACAGATATACCCCGACTTAAACTTGCCAGGGGCTCGGTACGGGAACAATTGAGTTGCCAACAAAGTCCGAGCAGCTTTTGCAGCATACTTCGGCATCGCGAGTTTGACCTTATATGCATCAGCTCTGAATCATGTCTTGGGTCAATAGTTGGGTTGCCCGGCTCCTGTGCTTGTTATCCTACGTTCCGCTCTATCGACTAGGGTAGTAAAGGGAGAACTACTGCGATTGTGCTTCCGATTCACCTGGCTCAGCACCTCAATAGAGAAAGCCGAAAACTGACTGTCATGATGCGGTGAGAGCTGGTCAACCACTCGATGACTTACCGGAATCTCTAGAGATACCTCCGTGTCACAAGAAGGACCTCTTTTCGGTCAAATATGTACATGCGTCATATGAATAAGCCGCATACATACCAGGGGCTATGTCGTAGACCCACCATAAAACTCCTATGGCTAAGTGAAAGTGTTAACGCCCTATACTTTGGTTGCCTGGTTCGCCGCATTGACACCTCCTTCACGAATCGAGACGTTGGGTGAAGAGTGATCAAATGCTTTTCCGAACACCCCCATACTTCTCACGAGGGGGCTAAAGCCAACGACTGGAAAACTTTCAGATTATATTAAAATGGCTGCACAGGAGGAACACAAACTTTCGAGCAATATATAAAAATAGATTAACTATAAAATTGTCTCGTACAATTCTCATACACCTCACTAGAACAATATGTCTTTCGAGCACTGACCCTCTATCAAGCGGGCAGCCACTAGGACGTCTTCAAAATAATGCTCCGGTTCTTGGTGGTCCTTGCCCTTGGGTGGACTCTTCACTGCAACATTGATGGCCTTCATCTTCCCCCAGAAGGTCTTGACTTGGGCAAAGGCCATCTGTGCACCCTCGATGCACACCAACCGCTTCACAGCGTCGATACGTGGCACCGCGTCAACAAGCCATTGCACCAAGCCAAAGTAAATATTCGGAACATGCTCAGTTGGCCATAACCGGGTTATGACATTCTTGATGGCAGCGCCGAATATCCTATGAAGCTCGGCCCACTGGGACATCTGCTCATTTAGCAACAGGGGGCGCTTCGACGCACTGAATTGTGACCAGAAAAGCTTCTCCGTTGCATACCCCTCTCGTGCCTGGTAAAACTGCGCCACATCGAAAGAACTCTTTGGCAAGTCTAAAAACTCGTCCGGAGAACTCCACAATTGGTTAAGCTGAGCATAGTTCGGATCCCTGAATTTACTCTGTAGCAAAAATGGCTCACCAGCCGCAATCTCCCTAGCTTGCCGGATCTCCTCACGGGCGGCTTTGGGTTCAGACCGCGCTTCTCTCGCCTCTCGTAAGGCCTTGTCAACTTCAGCCGTTTTGGCTTCATTCTCCTTCTCCAGGAGTAAACAGCGGCTAGCAGCATTTCTTAGTTCGAGCGCCATTGTGGATATCTTCTCCTCGTCTTGACACCGAGCAGCTCGTTCGGCGTTTAACTCAGCCGATGCCTTTTTGGCAGCCGCATTACTACACCGAGCCTGCTCCTTGGCCCGGGCCAGCTCCGCCCGAAGAGTTTCAACGACGGCAGCACCATCTGCAGTCATGCATATTACAGTATATAAATTTCAGCATTATGCTTATATCACAAAAATGTATGTGAAGGGACTGCCATGAATACATACCTTGCGATTCTTCAAGACGCACATTGATTAACGGAATGTCATCCCCGGCCATATCAAGCTTCCTTTGCAGCTCGACAATATCCGTAGTCTGGGAAGTAGCCAGGGGGGAAGCAGCCTGTGTTCAAGTTAATCAGATTAGTCCTTGAATGTTTCTTCTTGATCCGTCGTTCACCTCCCATGGGAAGCCAACCCGAGTCTCAGGGGATACTATCTATACATAGGTGTATTTTGCGAATAAAACACAATTGCACATATTACAATACAAACCTCGAAGCCTCTTAGTAGGCTCGCAAAGGCCTCATCCAATCCGCTCTTCGCGGACTGGACCTTTTCAGCCACCGTGCCCATTAAGGTACGATGTTCCTCTGAGACCGATGCCTGCCGCAGCATGTTCGCCAAGATATCCGGCGCCTCTGGGTCTCCGGAGGCTGCCGTAAGAGTATGACCACCCTTTGAAGGGATCCGTTCATTTGTATCCGGCTGTATATCGGATTGTCCGGGACCCTCATTGTTGTCCCCTAGACCCTGGGCCACCGAAGTATCACCTTCGGGCAATGTCTTCATCATCCCTTGCACCACTTGTTGGTCGGGAGAGACCCTCCGCGACGACACCTCCAAGTCGTCCGCCCTATTGGACGGGGAATCCGGTGGGGGCGTTTCGCTTTCCATCATCTCTGGGAGAAGGTACCCCAAGGAAAAGGATTGTTGAGGAAGACTGTGTGCTGAACTGCAAAAACAAAGAATATATATTCCGGCATTATAAGAAAGGAACGGGAAATGTTTAAAACAACCTTGATTCACTTACTATTTGGCCTGAGGCTTGTCCTCATCGTGAGACTGCACTTTGACGTCCTCCAAGCCCGAGCCAGCCACCTGAGGCATCTTGCCTCGCCTAGAAGCCTGCTTCTCCCCATCTTCGGAGGCGGCCCTTCTCTTCCTAGGAGGAAGGGAGACAGTGGCTCCCCTTCACTTTTGTCTTCGGATGAGGGGAGTTTGATTCCTCAAGACACAATGTCCGATGCACCCTTGGAATAGGGGCCATCTTTGGTCCTCTCACTCTCCGCCTCGCCCTCCTTCACAGGCATCTGGTATGGTGCCAGGGCCAGCATCCTTATTAGAACAGGATTCGCTGGGCCCTCGGGCAGAGGGGCCGAACACATAATTAGTTCCGCCTTCTTTGTCCAGCCCTGGAAGAAGATAGCTTGCTCAGTACCATATTACCATAGGCATAATTACAAAGTGTTCGGGAGCCAAGTGCTTACCGGAGTATCCGGACGGTTGTGGTTAATGCCAGCATCTTCGGTGGTGTCCGGCCAATGTTTCCGCTTCCCGAAAAATAACTTCCACATCCCTTTGTGTGTGGTGCCGAAGAAGTGTTGGAGGGTTTGTGGTCCTTCTGGATTAAACTCCCACATGCGGCGAGACCTGCCATCGCACGACAGGATTCGGCGAACTAACATCACTTGGATCACGTTGACAAGATCGATGTCTCTTTTGAGGAGGGTTCAGATGCTTCTCTGTAAAGTCTGCACTTCATCAACTGATCCCCAGTCCAGCCCCTTGTTGACCCATGATGCAAGCTGTAATGGTGGGCTAGGACGGAATGTGGGTGCAGCTACCCACTTGGTGTTGTGGGGCTCTGTAATGTAAAACCACTCCTGTTGCCAGTGACTGGAAGTTTCGGTAAAAGAACCTCTTGGCCAAGGAGAGCTGGTGAGTTGGTTGATCGTAGCACCGCCGCACTCCACCTGTTCCCCGCCGACTACCTTCGGCTTCACACTAAAGGTCTTGAGCCATAAGCCGAGGTGTGGGGGAATTCGGAGGAAGGCCTCACATGTAATGATAAACACTGAGACGTGGAGGATAGAGTCCGGGGCTAGGTCATGAAAATCTAGTCCGTAATAGAACATTAGCCGCCGGACGAAGGGGTGAAGAGAAAACCCTAGCCCCTGGAGGAAGTGGGAGATGAATATGACCCTCTCGCCATATCTGGGTGTCGGAGTAACCTGTCCTTGAGCAGGAAGCCTGTGGTGGACCTCCGCGGTCAAATATCTGGCCGCCCGAAGCTTTGTGATATCCTCCTCTGTAACGGAGGAAGCCACCCATCGGCCTTGGGAGCTGGGTCCGGACATGATGGGGAGTCTCGAAATGATGAAGTCGAACCTTGGGGGCTAGAACTCGAGGTTGGGAAGGTTGATGAGAGGTTTGGCATAAAAGATGGCCCTTGGTTCCCTTACAAAGGCAGCGGGTATTGAACGCCTCCTCCTAAGCCTAAGAACCTGCCTATTCCTAAGGAAGCTTTCCCGCAGGACGGTTGGGTTACCTACGCTCGTATTGATGAAAATCCCGCAATTAGGGGACATGATCTCTGCTTCGACAAGACGTGTCAATGACAACCACGCCCCGAAAAGTGGGACGGGAAATGGTTCGAAATAATGGCCAAGAAGCATGAACGTCACATTACTAAAAGTTGTCAGCTGATTGGATTCGTAGAATACTATACACTCTACGGCTGTATGTTATAGGTCCGGACACAATCAATTCATCCGAAAACTATTTTGGAGTTCGGAAGGAGGAACCTGCCCTGCAATGCCGAAGACAGCACTACGCGCCGGATACCTTGTCATTGAAGCCAGGTTCAGGGGCTACTGAGGGAGTCCTGGACTAAGGGGTCCTCGGGGGTCCGACCTGTTAGCCATGGGCCAGACTGATGGGCTGTGAAGATACGAAGACTGAAGACTGCACCCGAGTCCGGATGGGACTCTCCTTGGCGTGGAAGGCAAACTTGACGACCGGACATGTAGATTCCCTTCTTTGTAATCGACCTTGTGTAACCCTAGATCCTTCCGGTGTCTATATAAACTGGAGAACTTAGTCCGGATAGGATACTCATTATCATAGCCATACAAGCTAGACCTCTAGGGTTTAGCCACTACGATCTCGAGGTAGATCAACTCTTGTAATACTCATATTCATCAATATCAATCAAGCAGGACGTAGGGTATTACCTCCATAGAGAGGGCCCGAACCTGGGTAAACATCGTGTCCCCCGTTGATACGTCTCTAACGTATCTATAATTTATGAAGTATTCATGCTATTATATTATCCATCTAGGATGTTTTATATGCATTTATATGCTATTTTATATGATTTTTTGGACTAAAACATTAACCTAGAGCCCAGTGCCAGTTTCTGTTTTTCCGTTGTTTTTGAGTATCGCAGAAAAGGAAAACCAAACGGAGTCTAATTGACCTGAAACTTGACGGAGCTTATTTTTGGACTAGAAGAAGGCTAGGAAGTAAAAGAACTAGGCCAAAAGAGTCTCGGGCTGCCTACGAGGGTGAGGGGCGCGCCCACCCCCTGGGCGCGCCCCCCTGCCTCGTGGACAGCCTGGAGATCCCCCTGCCTTGTTCCCGACTCCAACACCTCTTATATAACCCAAAACTTTCAAAAAGAAACCTAGATCGGGAGTTCCGCCGCCAGAAGCCTCTGTAGCCATCGAAAACCAATCTAGGCCCTCCCCGGCACCCTGCCGGAGGGGGCCATCATCACCGAAGGGCATGGAGGAGGATCCCGGAGGGGCCATTATCGTCATGAAGGCCAAGGATGTAACGCCCCGAGACCGATGTGCCAGGTGTCCTCCAGTTATTTGCTGTTGTTGCCTTGTCATTGCTTGCGTGTCATGCATTGCATATCATGTCATCATGTGCATTTCATTTGCATACGTGTTCGTCTTATGCATCCGAGCATTTTTCCCGTTGTCTGTTTTGCATTCCGGCGCTCCGTTCTCCTTCGGTGGTCCTTTCTACCTTTCTTTCGTGTGTGGGGGTTAAACATTTCCAGATTGGACCGAGACTTGCCAAGCGGCCTTGGTTTACTACCGGTAGACCGCCTGTCAAGTTTCGTACCATTTGGACTTCGTTTGATACTCCAATGGTTAACCGAGGGACCGAAAAGGCCTCATGTGTGTTGCAGCCCAACACCTTTCCAATTTGGCCAAAAACCCACCTAAACCATCTCCATCATCTAGAGCGTTCGATCACGATCGCGTGGCCGAAAACCGCACCTCATTTGGACTCTCCTAGCTCCTCCTATGTCTATATAAAGACCCCTCCTCCAAATTCGCGGATCCCCTCTCCGAAACCCTAAAAATCGGATCTCCGCCGCCGCTGGGCACGTGGCGCCCCGCCACTCGCCCGCCGAGCCACGCCCACTTCGTCGGGGCCTGGCGGAGCCCAGATCCGGCCCTCCCCGGGCCCGAGTCGGGCCACCGCTTCCCGCGCGTGCCGCCGCCCGCGTCCGTCGTCTTCGCCATTTCCGGTCGCCGGACTCGCCCCGCTGGAGCGCGCCGCCTCGCCGGCGCGGCTCCCCATGCCCTCCGCCGATCGCCGCCATGTCTTCGCGCCGCCACCCGCATATGGCGCCGCCTCTCCGCCCGTCGCCTCGCGCCGCCTCCCGGAGCGCGCCGCCGCCGTCGACCCTCGCCGGAGGCCCGCCGCCCGCGCCCTCCTTCGTCGCCTCGCCTCGCCGGCGGGAACTAGCTTCGCCGCCCCTGCCTCCCCGATCCGATCGGGATCGAGGGAGCCGACGACGCCCCCGTTGACTCTTCGTGGGCCCCGTCTTCGGCCTAGCACGCCGGCCTCGTTAGGCCCAGCGCCAAGCCGGCCCAGCTCCACTCCCTCCGGCCCGTTATTTTTTTTTCACGAGGGTATATTTTTTTTCTCGTCTAAGTCCCCAAGTTTTCCAGTTTCATATGCCCATGTTCATCGTGCCGTAACTCCTCATCCGTAGCTCCGATTCATGCATATAGCATATCAAAATGTTCGCCTCAGAGAGCACATCATTTCATCCCATTGCATCATTCTCATTTGAGTTCATATTGATGCCCGAAATGCTGTTAGAAGAGTGCTACTTGAGATATTTGTCAGATCTGCTACTCCATTTAGATATTTGTCATTTTTGCCATGATTATTGTGTGCATGATATGTCCATGAGCTCTACATGTGTTTTGTTATATGCCATGCCATATTTCCATAGGTGCAACCCATGTATTTTTGTGATGTGTGTGGTGACTAGCACAAGCTTGCAAAGTGAGGCACTTGGTAATGCTGATTTTAGGGACTTAGCATTTCCACCAAGTCCTTGACCTGTTTATCTCATTTGGCCATATGTTCATGTTGTTTCATAGTGGTCCGTGCCTCTTTTGAGGATGATCAGTAAGGATGTTTTATTAATCTTGTAGTGCTCTATCCATCCATGTCTTTGGTTGCAATTATGGAGCACCCTAGCTTGAGTCAATCGAGCTCTACTTTTGCTACTTCGTAAATCTGGGCAGATTGTCTACTTGTTAGCGATTTTGCCGAGGATGTTGTAGTTGATCCGTGCATGCTATGCTATTGTTCTTGCCATGTATAGCTTGTATTTTGTGTATTATTGATGGGTGTATGCTTAGATTATCATGACATGCTCTGTAGTGAGTGCATCGAGCTCGTAAACATGCCTACTTGATATCTGTTTCAGCATGTTCCAGTTTTCAGTAAGTCTGTGGTCTGATTATGTTTTTGCCATGTTCACATGCTTGCAATTGTATTTTCTGATCCCTTTTGGCTCAAGGTCACTAAGGGACTTTTATTAAGCTCTTTGAGTAGCTCCATGCCATGCTTTAATTTGCCATGTTCAGGCCCTGTAGCATATAGTTTTCATGCTCCAAAGTGTGCTACCTGATCTGAAATTCCAGGCTAGTGTTAATTTCACTAAGTCTGAAATCTGTTTACCATATGCATTTTTTGCCATGCTTGTTTGAACCTGTTAATGTATGAATTGGCCGTAGCTCAGTGTTCATCTTTTGTTAAGCTTCTTGAGTGGATCTCTGCCATGTATTTTGTTGCCATGTTTGAGTGCTGTAGCATGTTCATCTTGTTGCATTTAGAAGGCTACTTGCTGTATATCGCAGACCGGTGCCATATTTGATTTGCTTGCCATTTCCAAACCGTAACTCCGATTCCGGTGATCTTCATATCGATTTCAACCGAAATCACCTCACCTTTCCAGTGGCACTCTTGGATTTCCATGTTGAGGCCAGGTTCATGCATTCCTTGTCCAATCATGCATATGCATCGCATACTGCATCTCGCATATCATACCATGTTCATGTGTGGTTTGTTTACTATGTTGTGTGTTTCTTTCCGGTGTTTGCTTCTTTGGGTTGGTTCCGGTAACGTCGTGTTTGTGAGGACCCGTTCGTCTATGCCCGTTTGTCTTCTTCATGGACTCGTTCTTCTTCCTTGCGGGATTTCAGGCAAGATGATCATACCCTCGAAATCACTTCTATCTTTGCTTACTTAGTTGCTCGCTCTTTTGCTATGCCTATGCTGCGATACCTACCACTTGTGTATCATGCCTCCTATATTGTTGAACCAAGCCTCTAACCCACCTTGTCCTAGCAAACCGTTGTTTGGCTATGTTACCGCTTTGCTCAGCCCCTCTTATAGCGTTGTTAGTTGCAGGTGAAGATTGAAGCTTGTTCCTTGTTGGAACATGGAGATGTTGTTCCTTGTTGGAACATGTTTTACTTGTTGAGATATCACAATATATCTTATTTAATTAATGCATCTATATACTTGGTAAAGGGTGGAAGGCTCAGCCTTATGCCTGGTGTTTTGTTCCACTCTTGCTGCCCTAGTTTCCGTCATATCGGTGTTATGTTCCCGGATTTTGCGTTCCTTACGCGGTTGGGTTATAATGGGAACCCCTTGATAGTTCGCTTTGAATAAAACTCCTCCAGCAAGGCCCAACCTTGGTTTTACCATTTTCTACCTAGCCTCTTTTTCCCTTGGGTTAGGCCAGCCCAAGGGTCATCTTTATTTTATCCCCCCCGGGCCAGTGCTTGTCTAAGTGTTGGTCTGAAATGGGCAGCCTGCGGGGCCACCTCAAGGAAACTTGAGGGCTGGTTTTACTCGTAGCTTGACCTATCCGGTGTTGCCCTGAGAACGAGATATGTGCAGCTCCCATCAGGATGTCGGCACATCGGGTGGCTTTCCTGGACTTGTTTTACCATTGTCGAGGATGTTTTGTAGAACCGGGATACCGAGTCTGATCGGAATGTCTCGGGAGGAGGTATATTCCTTCGTTGACTGTGAGAGCTTGTCATGGGCTAAGTTGGGACTCCCCTGCAGGGATTTGAACTTTCGAAAGCCGTGCCCGCGGTTATGGGCAGATGGGAATTTGTTAATGTCCGGTTGTAGAAAACATGAAGATGACCTTAATTTAAATGCATCAACCGCGTGTGTAACCGTGATGGTCTCTTTCTGGTGGAGTCCGGGAAGTGAACACGGTGTTGGAGTTATGCTTGACGTAGGTTGCTCTAGGATCACTTCTTGATCATAGTTTCCTCGATCGTGCTTTGCCTTCTCTTCTCGCTCTCTTTTGTGTATGTTAGCCACCATATATGCTAGTCGCTTGCTGCAGCTCCACCTCATACCTTTTACCCTACCTATAAGCTTAAATAGTCTTGATCGCGAGGGTGTGAGATTGCTGAGTCCCCGTGGCTCACAGATACTTTCAAAACCAGCTTGCAGGTGTCGTTGGACCATGCAGATGACGCAACCAAGCTCACGGAGGAGCTCAATGAAGATCTTGTCCTTTGTGTTGTTTCATTCTAGTTGATCAGTAGTGGAGCCCAGTTGGGGTCGATCGGGGACCTTTGTCGCATTTGGGGTTCTCCTTTTATTTTGGTTCTGTAGTCGGACCTTGATTGTATCTGGATGATGTAATGCTTTATTCATGTAATTGTGTGAAGTGGCGATTGTAAGCCAACTATGTATCTTTTCCCCTATTGTATTACATGGGTTGTTTGCGAAGATTACCTCACTTGCGACATTGCTTTCAATGCGGTTATGCCTCTAAGTCACGCTTCAACACGTGGGAGATATAGCCGCATTAAGGGCGTTACAAGTTGGTATCAGAGCCTTCCCCGACCATAGGAGCCCCCATTGCTTGATTGTTTTTAGCGGCCGAGTTGTGTCTAGAAAAATGTTTTGAGTCATTTAGGAATTATATATCAGAGAGTTTAGGAATTCTTTTACTCCTCAGTCCCTTCGTCGCTCTGGTGAGGCATCCTGACGTAGAGTTTTGACTCTTCACTTCTCAAATTTCACTAAAAAAAATTTAGGATCACGCGGGTATCTTGGAATCGTTCCGATGGTTTTGTGACGAGAACATTGTCTTGGTGCCTCCTGTTAGGGGTTTCGTGGAAGTGCCCCTGGGAGTTGAGCTCCGAGGTGTTGTCGTCATAATTTTATCGTTGCAGTTCTGGAATACCTGAGTTTAGTACGCCGACATCGAAAATCTCTTTTATGTAGTTTGTTGGTGAGATAACCTCGACGCCACCCAGTACTGGGGCGGGAGTTCGGGAGTATTGCCATAACTTGTATAACGGATGCTTTTCAAAGGTTGAGGTAGATGATTTCCGAAGGTTTCTTGGTTATGTGTTGAAGGATGGATACAGCTGGATGTAGGATTTGCTAGTTTTGGGTGAGATATTATGCTTCCCCTGTATCCCCAACACCTGATTGCATAACCGAAATTTTTTCAGGAGTTTCATAAGTGGGAATTCAAGTAGCGCATAGGATATCTTTCCGACAGATGTATGATATGAAATTGGGGTTCGATGTCTAGTGGTCCGCCTATCCACGGTTGGTTTTACAGTGGTCTCGTTGTGTCTTAAAGAGTCTTTGGCTATGCCGACTCGGGGACGCTTCGTATGTCATGTGCACTGCCTTGTACATGATGGTGCTGTACGATCGAGCCCGTGTAGGCCCCACCATGAAAACTTCGGGCGAAATCTCTATCATATGTTTGTTCCGGCTTATTCTGCAAGCCAATCCTTTGTTTTTGTTTTGAGTTGTGGTATTCGAGTTGCTTCGAAGACAAATGTAGATTCCATACCTTTTTCCTAAGCGATGTTCTCATACTCCGATGTGAATACCAATCCTCATGATAATCGAGATTGTCATGTCAATCCTTGTAAACCGGTGTGCTTCTCTTCAACTGGATCCGATCATCTCAACATCCGCAAAATCCAATCTCAGTTTTTCATCAACGGTGTTTGTTTCATCCGTCCCCAAGTTGCCTTTGTTTTCCCGCCCACCCACCCTTGTTTGTTTTGAAGGATTCAGATTTCTTATTCAAGTATCCATCTTATTGATGTGAAGTCTCTCCATTCTTTTCTATCAATATTCTTATCCGGTGATTCTCATGAAGATTCTAACGGAGCTTCAAGTTCGTCTCTCATCACTCGTTTTTCTTCTCCGGTGGAACCAATTCAAGCTTTCAGTGTTGGTCATATCTTTTTCCTCGTTTCAAATGCTTTCCCATAACGGTACACCTCTTAATCATTCACTTCTCACTATTCATTTGTTCCGGCGTGCTCTAAGCTTTCTCAAAAGGCTCGTCTTGTCATTCAAGATCCGTTCAATCTATTTCGAGGTTGTTTATCTCATTCAAGCCATTTAATTCAACCGGTGCATTCTCTCTTTTAAATCCCTCAACGGTATTTCTTTTGAGTGGGCCCTAACCCACAGGTCTTTTCCCAGGATCTGACCTAACTCTTCTTATTTTCCCGGAGCTATCCTAAATTCCTTTTAAAGTTTGACGTAAGAATGAGTTATCATCAGTCAAATGCCATCTCCTAGATCTTTCACAATTCTTTTCATCGTTGGCTCAACGTCTTCGTTTTGATTCTTCCGGAGTGTCTAAATAATTCTTGGTGATGTTTCTCATCGTCATTCTCGGATTTTCAAGACCGAAGAAGAGTTTCTATTTAATCTTGCTCCATTCTCTTCAAGATTCGTGATTCTAGCTTGTTGCCATCCTCTCGTAATTGTTTTCGATCGTGAGAATTCTTTTCACCCATCTGAAGCAATTCAAGAGTCTCCTCAGTTTGATTATCCGGAGTCCATCAATTCAGGTTTATTCATTCTTAGCTTTCAGTTATCATTCTCCAATCTTACCGGTGCATCATTCAAGTAGTCTCTAATCAGTTCATGATCTCTTTGTTTCACTGGCATCTAAATCCTCTCAAGCATCTTCGTTCATTTCATAATTCTTCCCGGTGTTTCTTTATCTTCTCTTCGTTCATTTTTAATCCTTCTGGTGGTTCGTTGAACACCTTCCTAAAGTTTGAGCTATATTTATATTTAATCCTTTCGATGAGAATAAGTAATATGTCAAATCCGTTGCTTGTCATCAATTTAAAATGGTGAAGGATAAGCATAATGTAATTCTTATTCTTGCTTCATCGAGTAAATTCAATTCCTTATTCCGGGGGCTCATCAAATTCCTGATTTCAATTGTTTCATCTCCTCTTTTCCCGGAGTTCCAACATTTTTCAATTGTTTCACCACGAAGATTCATCTAAATCGGTACAAGGTTTCAGCTTGTGTTTTCAGCTTCTCTTCCTTTCCGTTTGATCATTCTTTTGTTTAACGGAGATCTTCATGGAGGCTCTACATAATGATTCATCAAGGATTTAATCCGTTCTTGAAACGTTCATCAAGATTATTTTCAGAGGAGTTGAAGCATTCTTCATCTTGCAATCCAGAGTGAAATTCTTTCTACCGTATCATTGGAGGTGGTATTATGTCATTCTTGATAATTTGAGCTCATGTTCCATGATTCACATGTTGTTAAGAATGAGATATATTAAATCCATCAACCTCTTCGTTGGAGTTATCTTGGGTTATATTTCACCTAAAGCTTTCCTTTAAGGATTGTCGCTCTTATGGTGTTTATCAATGATCCAAGTTCTTTATTTATCCTCCCGGTGAGATAGCTTCTCGTCTACCTGTCCTTATAAATCCAATTCTTTTTCCCGTGAGTGGCAGGTTGTCACCTCATAATTTGAGATGTACTCCATAAGACCATATCAAGCTTGTTCTTTTCATTGTTGGTTTTTCCAACAACTCCGTTCTAGCATTTGTTTTAAGCATGCTCTCTCAAGACCTTGTTTCCCTTCATTCACTCCATTCCATTCTTACTTTTGTTCCGGAGGCATTGTGATGTTCATCTTTTGAAATTTTAAATTTTGAATTAGACCAGATTTGTACTCAAACTTCGTTTGATCATAACTTGAGTTTTATAACTCCGATTTAGTTGATTCTTTTCGCAAATTAAAGCTCTTGACCTAAACTTTCTGATAAGGCCAAATTCACATAATTTTGGTACTGTTAGAAATTGTTTTATGTTGCAAGAGTTATTTGCTGGGTTTGAAGCTTTCCGAATTGTTTTCTTCTTTTTCTCCGATCTTTTGAGTGATTGCTTATGTGTGGTTACTATTGCTTGCTTACGATAGATTGACCGGAGTGTGACGAGTAGAACTATCAAGAGTTATGAGTGCGAATCATCTTCATCAACATTGCAGGCAAGTTCACACTTTGATCATATCCCTTTCATACCCAGTTTTTATGCATTAGTTTCACCCTCAAACATTGCATGAGTAGGATTGATAACATGTGGGTATTGGGAAGTAGTTGATGAGGTAGGAACCTATTGCCCTGCATTCAAACCTTGTGAGTTACTACTACGTTATGCTTATATTGCCAGGCTATGCTCGTAGACGTGGATTGGGTTTGAGAGTATTTCATGACATATGTGAGATTTGTTAATTAAGGGTTTACTTAAGGTGGCAACTTGAACACACATCTGGGTGGATTGAGGCACCTGGGTATTCCAGCGATTGCCTGTCTAGGCACCTGGGTATTCCAGGATTGCCTGTTTTTTTATGGACCGCCACCCAGGCTCAAAGGGATCATGAGATTATTCATACTAGAAACTTCCGTGTGCAGCCACAAGCTATTATGGGCTCTAGCATAGTTGATTAAGTTGTGTGAACTCTTACAGTGGTAGACTAGCAGATGTAGGGGTTGTAGGTGGTACGGTCTACCCATCGTAAGGTGCAAACGCTTCTGAAAGACTATGTCTCGGTCATCCGTTTCTCAAACACCATGTAGTGCGAGAAATCCAACGGAGGAGATTGAGTCTTGTGGGGAAAAGTGCGCAAACCTCCGCAGAGTGTATAAACTAATCATGATTAGCCGTGTCCCCGGTTATGGACATCTTGAGTATCTAGTACTTGGATTATCATGTGAATCTCATCACGTGACTTTAAATAATTTTGTTGGGTTTAATGATGTTACTTAATTGGGATTGAGAATGCTGTCAACTATTCTCAATGATTAACAACCACCATGATAGTTAAATAAAATTTATTCCTTTGTAGTAGGGAAAAATTGGCTTTTCTCAAAAACCTTATAACCATAGAGCTTTTCCACCAGCCAAATATGCATGTAGTGATAGCCTTTATTCATCATTCTCTATGGTGTGAATTTGCCAGTACATTCAATCTACTGACCCTTTGTGGCTGCAACGTCTCATGTTGCAGGAATCTTACGACGAGTAAGTGATACATTAGGGTTACGATTTCTACACTCAACTTTGTCGTTGGTGTCAATGGGAATCCACAACCTTGTTACTTCCGCTATTTGGATTGAGGTAATAGTATTTACGTTACTTTATACATGTGATTTACCTCTGTTATAAATCCTCAAGTACTATGTGTGTTAGCATACTGATCCAGGGGTGACACTTAAGCACAGAGACTTGATCCATTCGGGTGGGGTCGCTACAGTATATCACATATACCTTTGTTCACCTTACCATCCTTCTTATCCGCCAAATACTTGGGGCAGTTCCGCTTCCAGTGACCAGTCTGTTTGCAGTAGAAGCACTCAGTCTCAGGCTTAGGTCCAGACTTGGGTTTCTTCTCCTGAGCATCAACTTGTTTGTCGTTCTTTTTGAAGTTCCCCTTCTTCTTCCCTTTACCTTTTTTCTTGAAACTGGTGGTCTTGTTGACCATCAACACTTGATGCTCCTTCTTGATTTCTACCTCCACAGCCTTTAGCATTGTGAAGAGCTCGGGAATTGTCTTATCCATCCCTTGCATATTATAGTTCATCACGAAGCTCTTGTAGCTTGGTGGCAGTGATTGAAGAATTCTGTCAATGACACTATCATCCGGAATATTAACTCCCAGTTGAATCAAGTGATTGCAGTACCCAGAGATTCTGAGTATATGTTCACTGACATAACTATTCTCCTCCATCTTGCAGCTGTAGAACTTATTGGAAACTTCATATCTCTCAATCCGGGCATTTGCTTGAAATATTAACTTCAACTCCGGGAACATCTCATATGCTCCATGACGTTCAAAACTTCGTTGAAGTCCCGGTGCTAAGCCATAAAGCATGGCACACTGAACTATCGACTAGTCATCAGCTTTGCTCTGCTATACATTCTTAACGTCATCAGCAGCATCTGCAGCAGGCTGGCACCCAGCGGTGCTTCCAGGATGTAATTCTTCTATGCAGCAATGAGGATAATCCTCAAGTTATGGACCTAGTCCATGTAATTGCTACCATCATCTTTCAACTTTGCTTTCTCAAGGAACACATCAAAATTCAACAGAACAACAGCACGGGCCGTCTATCTACAACAACATAGAAATGTAAAATACTATCAGGTACTAAGTTCGTGATAAATTTAAGTTCAATTAATCATATTACTTAAGAACTCCCACTTAGATAGATATCCCTCTAATCATCTAAGTGATCACGTGATCCAAATCAACTAAACCATAACCGATCATCACGTGAAATGGAGTAGTTTTCAATGGTGAACATCATTATGTTGATCATATCTACTATATGATTCAGGCTCGACCTTTCGGTCTCAGTGTTTTGAGGCCATATCTGTATATGCTAGGCTTGTGAATTTTAACCCAAGTATTCTGCGTGTGCAAAACTGGCTTGCACCCGTTGTATAAGAACGTTGAGATTATCACACCCGATCATCACGTGGTGTCTCGGCACGACGAACTTTTGCAACGGTGCATACTCAGGGAGAACACTTGTACGTTGAATTTTTTTTAGTGAGAGATCATATTATAATGGTACCGTCAATCAAAGCAGAATAAGATGCATAAAGGATAAACATCACATGCAATCAATATAAGTGATATGATATGGCCATCATCATCTTGTGCCTTTGATCTCCATCTCCAAAGCACAACCATGATCACCATCGTCACCGACGCGACACCTTGATCTCCATCATAGCATCGTTGTCGTCTCGCCAACTATTGCTTCTGCGACGATCACTACCGCTTAGTGATAAAGTAAAGCAATTACATGGCGATTGCATTTCATACAATAAAGCGGCAACCATATGGCTCCTGCCAGTTGCCGATAACTCCGTTACAAAACATGATCATCTCATACAATAAAATATAGCATCATGCCTTGACCATATCACATCACAACATGCCCTGCAAAAACAAGTTAGACGTCCTCTACTTTGTTGTTGCAAGTTTTACGTGGCTGCTACGGGCTGAGCAAGAACCGTTATTACCTACGCATCAAAACCATAACGATAGTTCGTCAAGTTAGTGTTGTTTTAACCTTCAACAAGGACCGGGCGTAGTCACACTTGGTTCAACTAAAGTTGGAGAAACTGACACCCGCCAGCCACCTGTGTGCAAAGCACGTCGGTAGAACCAGTCTTGCGTAAGCGTACGCGTAATGTCGGTCCGGGCCGCTTCATCTAACAATACCGCCGAACCGAAGTATGACATGCTGGTAAGCAGTATGACTTGTATCGCCCACAACTCACTTGTGTTCTACTCGTGCATATAACATCTACACATAAACCTGGCTCTGATACCACTGGGGAACGTAGTAATTTCAAAAAAATTCCTACGCACACGCAAGATCATGGTGATGCATAGCAACGAGAGGGGAGAGTATCGTCTACTGATACGTCCATTTTGCATCATGCTTTTATATCGATATTTATTGTATTATGAGCTGTCATTACACATTATGTCATAATACTTATGCCTTTTCTCTCCTATTTTACAAGGTTTACATGAAGAGGCGGAATGCCGACAGCTAGAATTCTGGGCTGGAAAAGGAGCAAATATTAGAGACCTATTCTGCACATCCCCAAAAGTCCTGAAACTCCACGAGAATTATTTTCAGAATATATAAAAATATTGGGCGAAAGAAGTACCAGAGGGGGGCCACCCACTGTCCACGAGGGTGAGGGGCGCACCCTACCCCCCTGGGCGCGCCCCTGCCTCATGGGCCCCCTGCCGGCCCTCTGATGCCCATCTTTGGCTATATGGAGTCTTTCGTCGAGGAAAAAAATCATAAGCAAGCTTACGGGACGAAACTCCGCCGCCACGAGGCAGAACCTTGGCGGAACCAATCTAGGGCTCCGGCGGAGCTGTTCTGCCAGGGAAACTTCCCTCCAGGAGGGCGAAATCATCACCATCATCATCACCAACGATCCTCTCATCGAGAGGGGGTCAATCTCCATCAACATCTTCACCAGCACCATCTCATCTCAAACCCTAGTTCATCTCTTGTATCCAATCTTTGTATCCAAACCTCAGATTGGTACCTGTGGGTTGCTAGTAGTGTTGATTACTCCTTGTAGTTGATGCTAGTTGGTTTACTCGGTGGAAGATCATATGTTCAGATCCATTATGCTTATTAATACTCCTCTGATTATGAACATGAATATGCTTTGTGAGCAGTTACGTTTGTTCCCGAGGACATGGGAGAAGTCTTGCTATAAGTAGTCATGTGAATTTGGTATTCGTTCGATATTTTGATGAGATGTATATTGTCTTCCCTCTAGTGGTGTCATGTGAACATCGACTACATGACGCTTCACCATTGTTTGGGCCTAGAGGGAGGCATTGGGAAGTAATAAGTAGATGATGGGTTACTAGAGTGACAGAAGCTTAAACCCTAGTTTATGTGTTGCTTCATAAGGGGCTGATTTGGATCCATATGTTTCATGCTATGGTTAGGTTTACCTTAATACTTATGTTGTAGTTGCGGATGCTTGCAATAGGGGTTAATCATAAGTGGGATGCTTGTCCAAGTAAGGGCAGTACCCAAGCACCGGTCCACCCACATATCAAATTATCAAAGTACCGAACGCGAATCATATGAACATGATGAAAACTAGCTTGACGATAATTCCCATGTGTCCTCGGGAGCACTTTACTTTATATAAGAGTTTGTCCAGGCTTGTCCTTTGCTACAAAAAGGATTGGGCCATCTTGTTGCACCTTATTTACTTGCATTACTTGTTACTCGTTACAAATTACCTTATCACAAAACTATCTGTTACCGATAATTTCAGTGCTTGCAGAGAATACCTTACTGAAAACTGCTTATCATTTCCTTCTGCTCCTCGTTGGGTTCGACACTCTTACTTATCGAAAAGGCTGCAATAGACCCCCTACACTTGTGGGTCATCAAGACTCTTTTCTGGCACCGTTGCCGGGGAGTGAAGCGCCTTTGGTAGGTGGAATTTGGTATGGAAAAATTTATATAGTGTGCTGAAATTTACTGTCATTTGTTACTATGGAACATAATCCTTTGAGGGGCTTGTTCGGGGTATCTTCACCCCGACCAGTAGAGCAAAGAGTTGCTCCTCAACCTACTGAACCTACTGAAAATGTTTACTTTGAAATTCCTTCGGGTATGATAGAGAAACTACTAGCTAATCCTTTCATAGGTGATGGAACATTACAACCCGATTTGCACCTAATCTATGTGGATAAAGTTTGTGGATTATTTAAGCTTGCAGGTATGCCCGAGGATGTTATAAAGAAGAAGGTCTTCCCTTTATCTTTGAAGGTAGATGCATCGACATGGTTGAGGCTATGTGATGATATTGGATCATGGAACTACCAACGATTGAAATTGGAATTTCATTAGAAGTTTTATCCTATGCATCTTGTTCATCGTGATCGTAATTATATATATAATTTTTGGCCTCGCAAAGGAGAAAGCATCGCTCAAGCTTGGGGGAGGCTTAAGTCAATGTTATATTCTTGCCCCAATCATGAGCTCTCAAAAGAAATAATTATTCAAAATTTTATGCTCGGCATTATTCAAAATTTTATGCTCGGCTTTCTCTCTATAATCGCTCCATGCTCTATACTTCTTGTACTTGATCTTTTATGATGAAGACTATTAAATTCAAATGGGATTTATTGGAAAGAATTAAACGCAACTCTGAAGATTGGGACCTCGACGAAGGTAAGGAGTCAGGTATAACACCTAAGTTTGATTGTGTTAAATCTTTTATGGATACCGATGCTTTCCATGAATTTAGCACTAAATATGAACTTGACTCTGAGATAATAGCTTCTTTCTGTGAATCTTTTGCTACTCATGTTGATCTCCCTAAGGAGAAGTGGTTTAAATATAATCCTCCCGTTGAAGTAAAATTAGTTGCACATATTAAAGTTGAAGAAAAGACTATCACTTATAATGATCCTGTTGTTCCTACTTCTTATATTGAGAAACCACCTTTCCCTGTTAGAATAAAGGATCATGCTAAAGCTTCAACTGTGGTTAACAAAAGTAATATTAAGACACCTAAACCCCCTAAGCAAATTAAAGTTGAACCTAGTGTTGCTATGGTTAAAGATCTCTTGGCCGATAATATTGATGGGCATGTTATTTACTTCTGCAATGAATCTGCTAGAATTGCTAGACCTGATACTAAAAATAAACATAGACATGTTGTAGGCATGCCTGTTATTTCCGTTAAAATAGGAGATCATTTCTATCATGGTTTATGTGATATGGGTGCTAGTGCAAGTGCAATACCTCCTTCCTTATACAAAGAAATTATGCATGATATTGCACCTGCTGAGATAGAAGAGATTGATGTTACAATTAAGCTTGTCAATAGAGATACTATTTCTCCTATCGGGATTGTTAGAGATGTTGAAGTCTTGTGTGGGAAAGTTAAATATCCTGCTGATTTTCTTGTTCTTGGTTCCCCAGAAGATGACTTTTGTCCCATTATATTTGGTAGACCCTTCTTGAATACTATTAATGCTAAGATAGACTGCAATAAGGATATTGTTTCTGTTGGTTTAGGGGATAAGTCTCATGAGTTTAATTTTGCTAAATTTCATAGACAACCCCATGATAAATAATTTCCTAGTAAATATGAAATTATTGGTCTTTCTTCTATTGACGTGCCTCCTACTGATCCTTTAGAACCATATCTGCTAGACCATGAAAATGATATGTTTATGAATGAAAGAAGGGAAATAGATGAAGTATTCTTTAAATAGGGACCTATTTTGAAACATAACTTGCCTGTTGAAATCCTAGGGGATCCCCCTCCACCTAAGGGTGATCCTGTGTTTGAGCTTAAACCTTTACCTGATACTCTTAAATATGCTTATCTTGATGAGAAAGAGACATATCCTGTTATTATTAGTGCTAACCTTTCAAAGCATGAAGAAAAGAAATTATCGAAAACTCTGAAGAAGCACCGTGCTACTATTGGATATACTCTTGATGATCTTAAGGGTATTAGTCCCACTCTCTGCCAGCATAAAATTAAATTGGAGAAAGACGCTAAACCGGTTGTTGATCACCAACGACAGTTAAATCCTAAGATGAAAGAAGTGGTAAGAAAAGAAATACTAAATCTTCTGGAGGCAGGTATAATTTACCCCGTTGCTGATAGTCAGTGGGCAAGTCTTGTCCATTGTGTCCCTAAGAAGGGAGGTATTACTGTTGTTCCTAATGATAAAGATGAATGGATCCCACAAAGAATTGTTACAGGTTATAGAATGGTAATTGATTTCCGCAAATTAAATAAAACTACTCCCTCTGTTCACTTTTATAAGGCCTTGAAGACATTTCAGACAATGTGCAAAATAGTTCATTTTTAGTTGTCTGAAATGACTTACAAAAGTGAACGGAGGGAGTACTAAAAAGGATCATTAGCCTTTACCTTTTATTGATCAAATGCTAGAAAGATTATCCAAGCATACACATTTTTGCTTTCTAGATGGTTATTCTGGTTTCTCTCAAATACCTGTGTCAAAAGAGGATCAAGAAAAGACAACTTTTACTTGCCCTTTTGGTACCTTCGCTTATAGACGTATGCCTTTTGGTTTATGTAATGCACCTGCTACCTTTCAAAATGTACGACTACTATATTCTCTTACTTCTGTGAAAAGATTGTTGAGGTTTTCATGGATGTTTTTTCCGCATATGGAACTTCTTTTGATGATTGCTTAAGCAACCTTGATCGAGTTTTGCAGAGATGTGAAGAAACTAATCTTGTCTTGAATTGGGAGAAGTGCCACTTTATGGCTAATGAAGGTATTGTCTTGGGGCATAAAATTTCTGAAAGAGGTATTTAAGTTGATAAAGCTAAAGTTGATGCTATTGAGAATATGTCATGTCCCAAGGACATTAATGGTATAAGAAGTTTCCTTGGTCATGCCGGTTTTTATAGGAGGTTCATTCAGGACTTTTCTAAAATTTCTCGGCCTCTGACTAATCTCTTACAAAAAGATGTTCCTTTTGTCTTTGATGATGACTATGTAGAAGCATTTGAAATACTTAAGAAAGCTTTGGTTTCTGCACCTATTGTTCAACCTCCTGATTGGAATTTACCCTTTGAAATTATGTGTGATGCTAGTGATTATGCTGTAGGGGCTGTTCTAGGACAAAGAGTTGATAAGAAATTAAATGTTATTCAATATGCTAGTAAAACTCTAGACAGTGCCCAAAGAAATTATGCTACTACTGAAAAATAATTTTTAGCAGTTGTATTTGCTTGTGATAAGTTCAAACCTTATATTGTTGATTCTAAAGTAACTGTTCACAATGATCATGCTGCTATTAAATATCTTATGGAAAAGAAAGATGCTAAACCTAGACTTATTAGATGGGTCCTCTTGCTTCAAGAATTTGATTTGCATATTATTGATAGAAAGGGAGCTGAGAACCCCGTTAAAGACAACTTGTCTAGGTTAGAGAATGTTCTTGATGACCCACTACCTATTGATGATAGCTTTCCTGATGAACAATTAACTGTCATAAATGCTTCTCGTACTACTCCATGGTATGATGATTATGCTAATTACATTGTTGCTAAATTTATACCACCTAGTTTCACTTACGAGCAAAAGAAAAAGTTCTTCTATGATTTAAGACATTACTTCTGGGATGACCCACATCTTTATAAAGAAGGAGTAGATGGTGCTATTAGACATTGTGTACCCGAGCATGAACAGGAACAAATCCTACGCAGGTGTCACTCTGAGGCTTATGGAGGACACCACGCTGGAGATAGAACTGCACATAAGTGAAGGAAATATGCCCTAGAGGCAATAATAAAGTTGTTATTTATATTTCCTTAGATCATGATAAATGTTTATTATTCATGCTAGAATTGTATTAACCGGAAACTTAGTACATGTGTGAATACATAGACAAACAGAGTGTCAGTAGTTTGCCTCTACTTGACTAGCTCGTTGAATCAATGATGGTTATGTTTCCTAACCATACACATGAGTTGTCATTTGATTAACGGGATCACATCATTAGATAATGATGTGATTGACTTGACCCATCCATTAGCTTAGCATGACGATCGTTTAGTTTGTTGCTATTGCTTTATTCATGACTTATACATGTTCCTATGACTATGAGATTATGCAACTCCCGAATACCGGAGGAACACTTTGTGTGCTACCAAACGTCACAACGTAACCATGTGATTATAAAGGTGCTCTACAGGTGTCTCCGATGGTACTTGTTGAGTTGGCATAGATCGAGATTAGGATTTGTCACTCCGATTGTCGAAGAGGTATCTCTGGGCCCTCTCGGTAATGCACATCACTTAAGCCATAAAAGCATTGCAACTAATGATTTAGTTGCGGGATGATGTATTACAGAACGAGTAAAGAGACTTGCTGGTAACGAGATTGAACTAGGTATTGAGATACCGATGATTGAATCTCGGACAAGTAACATACCGATGAGAAAGGGAACAACGTATGTTGTTATGCGGTTTGACCGATAAAGATCTTCGTAGAATATGTATGAACCAATATGACAATCCAAGTTCCGCTATTGGTTATTGACCGGAGACGTGTCTCGGTCATATCTACATAGTTCTTGAACCCGTAGGGTCCGCACGCTTAACATTCGGTGACGATCGGTATTATGAGTTTATGTGTTTTGATGTACCGAAGGTAGTTCAGAGTCCCTGATGAGATCGGGGACATGATGAGGAGTCTGGAAATGGTCGAGACGTAAAGATCGATATATTGGACGACTATATTTGGACATCAGAAAGGTTCCGAGTTATTCGGGTATGTTTAGGAGTACCGGGGAGTTACGGGAATACGGGAGAAGAAGCATTGGGCCTCAAGGGCCAAGTGGTGGAAGAGAGGAGGCATGACAAGGCAGGGCGCGCGGCCCCCCTAGCCCAAACCGAATTGTACTAGGGGGCCGGCCCCCCTTTCCTCCTTTCCTCCCTCTGTTTCCTTCTCCCTCTCCTCCTTCCTTTCCCCCTCCTAGTAGGAGTAGGAAAGGGGAGTCCTACTCCTAATAGGAGGAGGACTCCTCCTCCTGGTGCGCCCTGCAAGGGCCGGCTGGCCTCCCCCCTTGCTCCTTTATATACGGGGGCAGGGGGCACCCCAAGACACACAAGTTGATCAGTTGATCTTTTAGCCGTGTGCGGTGCCCCCCTCCACCATAATCCACCTCGGTCATATGCGGTGCTTAGGCAAAGCCCTGCGTCGGTAGCATCATCATCACCATCATCACGCCATCGTGCTGACGGAACTCCCCATTGAAGCTCTGCTGGATCGGAGTTCGTGAGACGTCACCGAGCTGAACGTGTGCTGAAATCGGAGGTGCTGTACATTCGGTACTTGGATCGGTCGGATCGTGAAGACGTACGACTATATCAAATGCATTCTCGTAACGCTTCCGCTTATGGTCTACGAGGGTACGTGGACGATGTCGTGGATCTAAGACTGACAATAGAATGGGGGTAGGTATGAGGAGGCAAGATCCTAGCTATGGCGAAGTTGTACACACGAGTTTTACGAGTTCAGGCCCTTCGCGGAGGAAGTAATAGCCCTACGTCTTGGTGCCCTGAGGCGGTCGACTGGATTATGTAAGTGTGTGTTTACAGAGGGCGCGTACCCTTGTGCCAGTGGAGGGGGTGGCTTATATAGAGTGCGCCAGGACCCCAGCCAGCCCACGTTACAAGGGCTTTAAGGTACATTAAGAGGGGGGCGTTACTAGTAACGCTAGTAATTAAGTGATATAAATGTCTATTAAGTCTATGAAGTAAGCGTCCGACCATTGTCATGCAGAGTGACTTTAGGTCTTCTGTATCTCGAGTGATAACTGTTGCGGTAGAGTGACCTTGAACCTTCCGAGTGGAATGACTTGTGGTCGAGTGGATGATGCTATCCCTTCAATGCTTCTGGTTTTAAGGTGGTGTCCTAGGGGAGGGTATCTAGGTCAGGCCTATGACCCTACCCTAGGTACATAGCTTCATCATTAGCCCCCGAATGGTTCATGGTTTGAGTGCAGAAGTAGTTGAGAACACCTACGATACAATTCTCGCGCTTCAGAAGCGTCTTATTGGGACCAAATGAGCAATCATGATGACTTCAACTTCTTTTTCAGTCGCCTTGATCCATTCTTGGTTCTGCTGAGTGAACTTTTACTGCAGTGCATTGAGTACTGATATGGAGAAAATCTTCCGTCTAACAGATCGCCCTGCTACTCGCGGATATTGTGGGATTCGAATTTTGGGGAAGCGCGCGGGGTGGAGGAAGCCGCAGTAATCGGACGGGATTAGGCAAGGCCACCTCGATCACTGCGCCACCTTTTTTGCCACGTATCTCGTGCGCGACTGTTGCGGGATTTGATAGGATCGTCCGGACCCATAGGTCAGCCGCTCGGAAGCGGCCTCATATAAGGCGCCGGATTGGGGTTTTCTGTACAATGCGTTGATAACCCACAAGTATAGGGATCACAACAGTTTTCGAGAGTAGAGTATTCAACCCAAATTTATTGATTCGACACACGGGGAGCCAAAGAATATTCTCAAGTATTAGAAGCTGAGTTGTCAATTCAACCACACCTGGAAACTTAATATCTGCAGCAAAGTGTTTAGTAGCAAAGTAATATGATAGTAGTGGTAACGGTAGCAAAAGGTAATGATAGCAAAAGTAATGTTTTTGGTATTTTGTAGTGATTGTAACAATAGCAACGGAAAAGTAAATAAGCGAAGAACAATATATGGAAAGCTCGTAGGCAATGGATCGGTGATAGAGAATTATGCCGGATGCGGTTCATCATGTAACAGTCATAACCTAGGGTGACACAGAACTAGCTCCAATTCATCAATGTAATGTAGGTATGTATTCCAAATATAGCCATACGTGCTTATGGAAAAGAACTTGCATGACATCCTTTGTCCTACCCTCCCGTGGCAGCGGGGTCCTAGCGGAAACTAAGGGATATTAAGGCCTCCTTTTAATAGAGTACCGGACCAAAGCATTAACACATAGTGAATACATGAACTCCTCAAACTACGGTCATCACCGGGAGTGGTCCCGATTATTCTCACTTCGGGGTTGCCGGATCATAACACATAGTAGGTGACTATAGACTTGCAAGATAGGATCAAGAACTCTCATATATTGATGAAAACATAATAGGTTCAGATCTGAAATCATGGCACTCGGGCCCTAGTGACAAGCATTAAGCATAGAAAAGTCATAGCAACATCAATCTCAGAACATAGTGGATATTAGGGATCAAACCCTAACAAAACTAACTCGATTACATGATAAATCTCATCCAACCCATCACCGTCCAGCAAGCCTACGATGGAATTACTCACGCACAGCGGTGAGCATCATGAAATTGGTTATGGAGGAAGGTTGATGATGACGATGGCGACGGATTCCCCTCTCCGGAGCCCCGAACGGACTCCAGATCAGCCCTCCCGAGAGGTTTTAGGGCTTGGCGGCGGCTCCGTATCGTAGAATGCGATGAATCTTTCTCTCTGATTTTTTCTCCTCGAAAGCAAATATATAGAGTTGGAGTTGAGGTCGGAGGAGCTCCAGGGGGTCCACGAGGTAGGGGGGCGCGCCCAGGGGGGCAAGCGCGCCCCCACCCTCGTGGCTAGGGTGTGGGCCCCATGGTCTTCATCTTTTGCAAGGATTTTTTATTATTTCCAAAAAGATGTTCCATGAAGTTTCAGGTCATTCCGAGAACTTTTGTTTCTGCACATAAATAACACCATGGCAATTCTGCTGAAAACAGCGTCAATCCGGGTTAGTTCCATTCAAATCATGCAAGTTAGAGTCCAAAACAAGGGCAAAAGTGTTTGGAAAAGTAGATACGACGGAGACGTATCAACTCCCCCAAGCTTAAACCTTTGCTTGTCCTCAAGCAATTCAGTTGATAAACTAAAAGTGATAAAGAAAAACTTTTACAAACTCTGTTTGCTCTTGTTGTTCTAAATATGTAAAGCTAGCATTCAAGTTTTCAGCAAAGATTATGAACTAACCATATTCAAAATAACGCATAGGTCTCATGCTTACTCATATCAATGGCATAATCAACTAGCGAGCAATAATAATAAATCTTGGATGACAACACTTTCTCAAAACAATCACAATATGATATAACAAGATGGTATCTCGCTAGCCCTTTATGAGACCGCAAAACATAAATGCAGAGCACCTTTAAAGATCAAGGACTGACTAGACATTGTAATTCATGGTAAAAGAGATCCAGCCAAGGCATACTCAGTGTAAACTAACAGTAATGAATGCAAATGACAGCGGTGCTCTCCAACTGGTGCTTTTTAATAAGAGGATGATGACTCAACATGAAAGTAAATAGATAGGCCCCTCGCATAGGGAAGCAGGGATTTGTAGAGGTGCCAGAGCTCGGTTTTGAAATAGATATGAATAATATTTTGAGCGGTATACTTTCATTGTCAACATAACAACCAATAGATGGCAATATCTTCCATGCTACGCACATTATAGGCGGTTCCCAAACAAAATGGTAAAGTTTATACTCCCCCTGCACCAACAAGCATCAATCCATGGCTTGCTCGAAACAACGAGTGCCTCCAACTAACAAGAGTTCCAGGGGGAGTTTTGTTTGCAATTATTTTGATTTAGTTTGCATAAAGCATGGGACTGGGCATCCCGGTCACCAGCCACTTTCTCGTGAGTGAGGAGCGGAGTCCACTCCTCTTGAGAATAACCCGCCTAACATGGAAGATACAGACATCCCTAGTTGATACATGAGCTATTCGAGCATACAAAACAGGATATTTATTTGAAGGTTTAGAGTTTGGCACATACAAATTTACTTGGAACGGCAGGTAGATACCGTATATAGGTAGGTATGGTGGACTCATATGGGATAACTTTGGGGTTTATGGGATTGGATGCACAAGCAGTATTCCCGCTTAGTACAGGTGAAGGCTAGAAAAAGACTGGGAAGCGACCAGCTAGAGAGCGACAACAGTCATGAACATGCATTAAAATTAATCAACACCAAATGCAAGTATGAGTAAGATATAATCCACCATGAACATAAATATCGTGAAGGCTATGTTGATTTTGTTTCAACTACGTGCGTGAACACGCGCCAAGTCAAGTCACTTAAATCATCCAGAGGAGGATACCACCCTATCATACCACATCACAACCATTTTAATAGAATGTTGGCACGCAAGGTAAACCATTATAAGCTCCTAGATAATCAAGCATGGCACAAGAAACTATGATCTCTAGTTGTCATTGCAAACATGTTTATTCATAATAGGCCGAATCAGGAACGATGAACTAATCATATTTACAAAAACAAGAGAGGTCGAGTTCATACCAGCTTTTCTCATCTCAGTTAGTCCATCATATATCGTCATAATTGCCTTTCACTTGCATGACCGAATGATGTGAATAATAATAATAGTGCACGTGCATTGGACTAAGATGGAATCTGCGTGCATTCAGTAAACAGGAGAAGACAAGGCAATATGGGCTCTTTTGTCAGATCAACAATAATGCATTTAAGAGCCACTTTACCAATTTAATCATGGTCTTCTCCTATCGACCCCCAAAGAAAAGAAATAAAACTATTTACACGGGAAAGCTCCCAACAAGCAAAAGAAGAACAGGAAATCTTTTTGGGTTTTATTTTTAGTTACTACTACAAGCATGGAAATTAAAATTAGCTAAAAGCTACAACTAATTTTTTTGGTTTTTCTTAAGGTTTATTAAGCACACAAGAAGAAAGCATAAGAAGGAAATAAATTAGCATGGGTGATACAATGAAAAAGTATGAGCACCGACATCTAACAATGGTGTGTGAACATAAATGTAATGTCGGTGGGAAATAAGTACTCCCCCAAGCTTAGGCTTTTGGCCTAAGTTGGTCTATGGCCACGGCTGGCCTGGCGGATATCCATAGTAATAGTTGGGGTCATACTACGAAGAAGAAGACTCTGATTGTCACTGGTTGGCAATCATCTCCGGATCCCACTGGTAATTAGACTGTCGTGGAGGATCAACTTGTGGTTCCGACTCTGGCTCTGTGGCTGATGTAGGGTTCCAGTAGGCGTGAATAGCCTCTAACGGAACAAGGTACTTGCCTGCAGATAAATCAAACAAGGAAGGAGCATGCAGGGTAATAGTCTCAGGATGATGTTTATCAAAGAACAATTTGTATTTAAGCTCCCCTTCCCTATTCTTAACAATAAAATCATGTGCTACCATACTCTTATAATCTAAATAGACAGGAGGCAACAATTTTTCTTCCTTCTCATAATGCCTAATAGGTATGTTAAAATGTGCAGCTAGGCGCGAGGCATAGATACCTCCAAAGATGGGGCCCTTTGTACGGTTTAGACTTAACCGTTTAGCAATAATACCGCCCATACTAACAGAGTTATCACAGAATAAACCGTGGAACAAAATAATAATATCAGGAACACTAAGTTTCCACAGTTTCCGCGACCAATTAAGCAATAACTAGCAAATATTGCAAAGTAGCGTAAAACAGGAAAATGTATGCTAGTGATTCGTGCATCGAAAACCTTCCTCGTTTCCCCTACAGTGATGGTATCAATAAACCCATCCACATCACCGCAGTGTGGTTCCTCTATTGTGCCCTCGAAAGGGATCAAACAAACCCGACAAAAATCATAAAGTGACATCTCCTTATGCTCATCATATAAATAAAACTCCACCGTAGGTGGTGAGCTCCTAGCATGGAAATGAAAGTTTTGCACAAAGATATTGTTGAGTAAGAGATACTGTTCGCGTCGGTCGTGGAGGAAGGCGGTGAGGCCTGCATTCTCAGCCAATTCATAAAAATCATCATAAATCCTGGCTGCTCTCAAGAAATCATCGGAAGGCCATTCACACGGCCAAACCTCCGCGGTGCGAGGCAAATCATATTTGGGCCTCTCTGCTTTTTCATTTTGCTTTTCCTTCGAGTTTCGGCTCGATGAGCCCCTAAAAAATCTCTTCATTATTTTCTGAAAAATTCTGAAATTTTTAGTAACTTCAAATAAAAGTGAGCAGAACTCAATAATATTGATAGCAACTACTCATACAAGTGCCTAGGGCCTATATCATGCATCAAAATTACTTGGAACCATATAAATTTGACATGCAAGCTCAAGAATAGGGTCACCTAAGCAGCAAAAATATGCAATGAATAAAGCACTAGAACAAAAACTAATTGGACCAATGGAGGAGTCACATACCAAGGAACAATCCCCCCAAGCAGTTTTGTGAGAGGTGCTTTGAGCAAGGAGATTGAAAATGGCAGCAAAATGAGCTTGGACTCGGGTATGAACTGGATAATCGTGTTTGTGGGAGGAAGAAGGAGTGTGTGGGTGCAGGAATAAGTGGAGGAGGGCCACCGTGGGCCCACGAGGCAGGGGGCACGCCCAGGGGGTAGGGCGCGCCCTCCACCCTCGTGGCCAGGTGGATGCCCCCCTTGTTGTGTTCTCAGTGCCAAATATTCTCAAATATTCCAGAAAAAAATCATATTTAAATTTTAGGGCATTTGGAGAACTTTTATTTTTGGGGTATTTTATATTGCACGGATAATTCAGATAACAGACAGAAAATACTATTTTTGCTTTATTTAATATAAATAACAGAAAGTAAAAGCCGGGTACAGAAGGTTGTGCCTTCTAGTTTCATCCTTCTCATGCTCATCAAAAGGAATCCACTAACAAGGTTGATAAAGTTTTGTTAACGAACTCATTCCGAATAAGATGGAACCGGAGAAATTTCGAATAACACTATATTACCTCAACGGGGATATGCACATCCCCAACAATAAGAATATCATATTTCTTTTTGACAGTAGGTAGAGGAAATTCAAAACCTCCAATAATAATCGATGGAATTTTTCCAATAGAATTGATACTGTGGACTTGAGGTTGTTTCCTTGGAAAGTGTACCGTATGCTCATTACTATTAACATGAAAAGTGACATTGCCTTTGTTGCAATCAATAACAGCCCCTGCAGTATTCAAAAAGGGTCTTCCAAGAATAATAGACATACTATCATCCTCGGGAATATCAAGAATAACAAAGTCCGTTAAAATAGTAACGTTTGCAACCATAACAGGCACATCCTCACAAATGCCGACAAGTATAGCAGTTGATTTATCAGCCATTTGCAAAGATATTTCAGTAGGTGTCAACTTATTCAAGTCAAGTCTACGATATAAAGAGAGAGGCATAACACTAACACCGGCTCCAAGATCACATAAAGCAGTTTTAACATAGTTTCTTTTAATGGAGCATGGTATAGTGGGTACTCCTGGATCCCCAAGTTTCTTTGGTATTCCACGCTTAAAAGTATAATTAGCAAGCATGGTGGAAATTTCAGCTTCCGGTATCTTTCTTTTATTAGTAACAATGTCTTTCATATACTTAGCATAAGGATTCATTTTAAGCATATCAGTTAATCACATACGTAAAAAGATACGTCTAATCATTTCAGCAAAGCGCTCAAAATCCTCATCATCTTTTTTCTTGGATGGTTTGGGAGGAAAAGGCATGGGTTTCTAAACCCAAGGCTCTCTTTCTTTTCCGTGTTTCCTAGCAACAAAGTCTTTCTTATCGTACTGTTGATTCTTTGATTGTGGGTTATCAAGATCAACATCAGGTTCAATTTCTATATCATTATCATTGCTAGGTTGAGCATCAACATGAACATTATCATTAACATTATCACTAGTTTCAGGTTCATTACCAGATTGTGTTTCAGCATCAGAAATAGAAATATCATTTGGATTCTCAGGTGTTTCAGTAATAGGTTCACTAGAAGCATGCAAAGTCCTATCATTCTTCTTTTTCTTCCTTTTAGAAGGACTAGGTGCATCTATATTATTTCTCTGCGAATCTTGCTCAATTCTCTTAGGGTGGCCTTCAGGATACAGAGATTCCTGAGTCATTCTACCAGTTCTAGTAGCCACTCTAATAGCATAATCATTATTCTTACTATTCAATTCATTGAGCAAATCATTTTGAGCTTTAAGTACTTGTTCTACTTGAGTGGTAACCATAGAAGCATGTTTACTAATAAGTTTAAGTTCACCTTTGACATTATCCATATAATCACCCAAGTGTTCAAGCATATTTGAATTGTATTTCAATTTTCTACCAAAATAAGCATTAAAATCTTCTTGCTTCACCATAAAATTATCAAACTCATCTAAGCATTGGCTAACAAACTTAGTAAGAGGGATTTCAGCTTTATCATATCTATATAGAGAGAATTTACCTTTACTACCTGAGTCGGGTTATCAAGACCATGTATTTATTCAATAGGTAATGGATTAAGATCATATGTTTCTTCAACAGGCGGTAAATTAAGATCATGTATTTCTTCAATAGGTGGTAAATTCTTAATATCTTCAGCTTTTATACCCTTTTCTTTCATAGATTTCTTTGCCTCTTGCATATCTTCAGGACTGAGAAATAGAACACCTCTCTTCTTCGGAGTTGGTTTAGGAATAGGCTCAGGAAGTGTCCAATTATTTTCATTAGTCAACATATTTTTTAATAGAATTTCAGCTTCATCCGGTGTTCTTTCCCTGAAAACAGAACCATCACAACTATCCAGGTAATCTCTGAAAGCATCGGTTAGTCCATTATAAAAGATATCAAGTATTTCATTTTTCTGAAGAGGATGATCAGGCAAAGCATTAAGTAATTGGAGAAGTCTCCCCCAAGCTTGTGGGAGACTCTCTTCTTCAATTTGCACAAAATTATATATATATATATATATATATATATCCATTAAGGCAGCTTGTTTCTTATGAGCAGGAAAATATTTAGCAGAGAAGTAATAAATCATATCCTGGGGACTACGCACACAACCAGGATCAAGGGAATTAAACCATATCTTAGCATCACCCTTTAATGAGAACGGAAATATTTTAAGGATATAAAAGTAGTGAGTTCTCTCATCATTAATGAACATGGTGGCTATATCATTTAATTTAGTAAGATGTGCCACAACAATTTCAGATTCATAGCCATAAAAAGGATCAGATTCAACCAAAGTAATTATATCAGGATCAACAGATAACTCATAGTCCTTATCAGTAACACAGATAGGTGAAGTAGCAAAAGCAGGGTCAGATTTCATTCTAGCATTAAGAGATTGCTGCTTCCATTTAGCTAATAACCTCTTTAGATCATATCTATCATTGCAAGCTAAAATAGCTCTAGCAGATTCTTCATCCAGAACATAACCCTCGGGAACAACAGGCAATTCATATTTATTAGGGGGAGAGTCTTCATCATCACTTTCATCAATATTATCAGTTTCAATAGTTTCATTCTCTCTAACCCTAGCAAGTTTTTCATTAAGAAATTCACCAAGTGGCATAGTAGTATCAAACATAGAAGCAGTTTCATCATAAGTATCATGCATAGCAGAAGTGGCATCATCAATAACATGCGACATATCAAAATCAATAGCAGAAGCAGGTTTAGGTGTCGCAAGCTTACTCAAAACAGAAGGTGAATCAAGTGTAGAGCTAGATGGCAGTTCCTTACCTCCCCTCGTAGTTGAGGGATAAATCTTGGTTTTTGGATCTCTCAAGTTCTTCATAATGATAAGCAGATATAAATCCCAAGTGACTCAAAGAATAGAGCTATGCTCCCCGGCAACGGCGCCAGAAAATAATCTTGATAACCCACAAGTATAGGGGATCGCAACAGTTTTTGAGGGTAGAGTATTCAACCCAAATTTATTGATTCGACACAAGGGGAGCCAAAGAATATTCTCAAGTATTAGCAGCTGAGTTGTCAATTCAACCACACCTGGAAACTTAATATCTGTAGCAAAGTGTTTAGTAGCAAAGTAATATGATAGTAGTGGTAACGGTAGCAAAAGTAATGATAGCAATAGTAATGTTTTTGGTATTTTGTAGTGATTGTAACAATAGCAACGGAAAAGTAAATAAGCGAAGAACAATATATGGAAAGCTCGTAGGCAATGGATCGGTGATAGAGAATTATGCCGGATGCGGTTCCTCATGTAACAGTCATAACCTAGGGTGACACAGAACTAGCTCCAATTCATCAATGTAATGTAGGTATGTATTCCAAATATAGCCATACGTGCTTATGGAAAAGAACTTGCATGACATCCTTTGTCCTACCCTCCCGTGGCAGCGGGGTCCTAGCGGAAACTAAGGGATATTAAGGCCTCCTTTTAATAGAGTACCGGACCAAAGCATTAACACATAGTGAATACATGAACTCCTCAAACTACGGTCATCACCGGGAGTGGTCCCGATTATTGTCACTTCGGGGTTGCCGGATCATAACACATAATAGGTGACTATAGACTTGCAAGATAGGATCAAGAACTCTCATATATTGATGAAAATATAATAGGTTCAGATCTGAAATCATGGCTGAGGGAGTCCTGTATTAGGGGGTATCCGGACAGCCGGATTATATCCTTTGGCCGGACTGTTGGACTATGAAGATACAAGATTGAAGACTTTGTCTCGTGTCCGGATGGAACTCTACTTGGCGTGGAAGGCAAGCTAGGAAGTATGGATATGGATATCTCCTCCTTTGTAACCGACCTTGTGTAACCCTAGCCCCCTCCGGTGTCTATATAAACCAGAGGGTTTTAGTCCATAGGACAAGAGACAATCATACCATAGGCTAGCTTCTAGGGTTTAGCCTCTCCGATCTCATGGTAGATCAACTCTTGTAATACTCATATCATCAAGAATAAATCAAGTAGTACGTAGGGTTTTAATCCATCAAGAGGGCCCGAACCTGGGTAAAATATCGTGTCCCCTGCCTCCTGTTACCATCCGCCTTAGATGCACAATTCGGGACCCCCTACCTGAGATCCACCGGTTTTGACACCGACAATGGCACTCGGGCCCTAGTGACAAGCATTAAGCATAACAAAGTCATAGCAACATCAATCTCAGAACATAGTGGATACTAGGGATCAAACCCTAACAAAACTAACTTGATTACATGATAAATCTCATCCAACCCGTCACCGTCCAACAAGCCTATGATGGAATTACTCATGCACGGCGGTGAGCATCATGAAATTGGTGATGGAGGAAGGTTGATGATGACGATGGCGATGGATTCCCCTCTCTGGAGCCCCGAACGGACTCCAGATCAGCCCTCCCGAGAGGTTTTAGGGCTTGGCGGCGGCTCCGTATCGTAAAACACAATGAATCTTTCTCTCTGTTTTTTTCTCCCCGAAAGCAAATATATAGAGTTGGAGTTGAGGTCGGAGGAGCTCCAGGGGGCCCACGAGGTAGGGGGGCGCGCCCAGGAGGGCAGGCGCGCCCCCACCCTTGTGGCTAGGGTGTGGGCCCCCTGGTCTTCGTCTTTTGCAAGGATTTTTTATTATTTCCAAAAAGATGTTCCGTGAAGTTTCAGGTCATCCCGAGAACTTCTGTTTCTGCACATAAATAACACCATGGCAATTCTGCTGAAAACAGCGTCATTCCGGGTTAGTTCCATTCAAATCATGCAAGTTAGAGTCCAAAACAAGGGCAAAAGTGTTTGGAAAACTAGATATGACGGAGACGTATCATGCGTTCCATTCTTCTTCTTTCTCCTCCACTTTCTCTGCCTCATCCACCTCTGCTCTAGGTGCTGCTTCTCTGTTTGAGTTTCACCTGCTGCCATGGGGAAGGAGAAGACGGTGGCTCTGGAGCGCGCAAAGGAGGTGACGGTGAAGGCGAAGGGGAAGAAGTCCAGCCGGGGCGGATCTTCGTCAAGGTCCAGCCTACCGCGCGGCTGGATCCAGGGCTACTGGATTCGGTCGATGATTAGTCAGGACGGCATTGATGCGCGGCTCTCGGAGGGCTAGACCGAACCGCATCCGCGGGAGGGTGAGTGTGTTCTCCTCGCCACCCATGTGGACCGCGGAATTTCATTGCCTCCCCATCCTTTTTTCCGAGGCTTCTTGAACTTCTTTGGAGCACAACTCCACCACTTTCCCCCCAACACCATCGTATACCTTGCTACCTACGTGTCCATGTGCGAGAACTTCTTAGGTTGTAGGCCGCACTGGGGCCTATTCGAGCACATTTTCACATGTCGTTCCCAGTCGGTCAAGAAGGCCAACCCGAGTGACGAGAGGACGCACATGATCCAGATGTGCGGGGGTCTTGGGATTCAAATGAGAGGTAAAAGCACTTTCCCAGCCATGATCCTTCCTGAGTCAGTCCAAGGATGGCAGTCGACCTGGTTTTATTGCAAGGACCAGCCGACTCCGGGTCAGTCGACCGGGCTTCCTCCCTTCTCCATGGCTCGGGTCGAGAAGCCCTACACCTTGAAAGTGATCCCAGAGGGGAAAGCGCAGGTGAAGGTGTTGGTTGAGCGGGTGGTCCAACTTGTCTGTGATGGCGTGACCAGTATGGATCTGTTGGAGGTCTTCCTTAAACGACGCATCCAGCCGCTTCAAGCCCGTGACCATCCGATGTGGATGTACTCGGGTATTGAGGATTCCACTCGGATCCACCCAGAAGAGGTCGACGAGAACACGATGGAGAAGTGGCTGAAAAGCATCACTGGCAACAAGGATAACCCCAGGGGGTCCAGGAGAGTCCCTCCACTTAACAACTCACGCCAACCAGACAAGGTCTGGCCTTAAATTGCCGAGTGTTCTCTTGATTCATCATGTAATTGCTTGTGGACAGCCGACTGATTTTTGCTTCACTTGTCATCTTTCAGGCCCTTATTGAGATGTATTCGATGCCCAACGGGGAGCAAGAGCAGGATCCGGAGGGGGAGGCGAGCGGAGGTGAGAGCGGCGAGTGGCGCTCTGATGAAGAGGAGGACGAGGAGAGTGACGACCCGAGTGATGAAGAAGAGGTCGACTCACCTCCCCGTAGGAAAAAACGATCCAAGCACGCCCACGACCCGTCAAGCATCCCCGACAAAGTGACCGCACCGACTGGATAGTCGTCTAAGCGCCCTTGGACACCTTCTCCAGTGCCGACTGAGAGGGCACCAAAGCAATCGAAAGCTGCACCGTCTCTAGCGCCGACTGACAAGGCGCTGAAACAACTGAAAGCTGCATCGTCAAAGCCGCCAAAGGCTTTGCCCAAGAACAAAGTGGCCATTCCTACTGTTTCTGGGTAATAATCAGACTTGATTCTTTGGTTTAGTACTAATCGAATTTTGGTCGACCACCGTGATAGGTTTGACCGACTGAAATCTTGAAATTTGCAGTGCTTCTACCTCCGGGACTTCCACCCACAAGTATGTAGATGAAGAAATGGAAGTCGCAGTCACCTCCAACCCGGATACATCTTCTCGTAATCCTGTCTTCAGTTACTCGGTCAATTAAATTCTGACGATCAATCTGGAGTCGACTGATCTTTTTGCAGCTCCTCCGAATGTCATTGAGCTTCCAGATGACGACGAGGACGTGCCGCTGAGGGCCAGGAGGAACAAAAAGGCATTAGCTGGCAAGACATCTGAGGGAGTCCTGGATTAGGGGGTGTCCGGATAGCCGGACTATACCTTCGGCCGGACTCCTGGACTATGAAGATACAAGATTGAAGACTTCGTCCCGTGTTCGGAAGGGACTTTCCTTGGCGTAGAAGGCAAGCTTGGCGATCCAGATATGTAGATCTCCTACCATTGTAACCGACTCTGTGTAACCCTAGCCCTCTCCGGTGTCTATATAAACCGGAGAGTTTTAGTCCGTAGGACGAAGAACAATCATACCATAGGCTAGCTTCTAGGGTTTAGCCTCTCTGATCTCGTGGTAGATCTACTCTTGTACTACCCATATCATTAATATTAATCAAACAGGACGTAGGGTTTTACCTCCATCAAGAGGGCCCGAACCTGGGTAAAACATCGTGTCCCCTGCCTCCTGTTACCATCCGACCTAGACGCACAGTTCGGGACCCCTTACCCGAGATCCGCCGGTTTTGACACCGACATTGGTGCTTTCATTGAGAGTTCCTCTGTGTCGTCACTTTTAGGCCCGATGGCTTCTCCGATCATCAACAGCGATGCGATCCAGGGTGAGACTTTTCCCCCCGGACAGATCTTCGTATTCGGCGGCTTTGCACTATGGGCCAATTCTCTTGGTCATCTGGAGCATATCGAAAGCTACGCCCCTGGCCATTAGGTCAGATTTGGAAGTTTGAACTACACGGCCGACATCCGTGGAGACTTGATCTTCGACGAATTCGAGCCACAGCCAAGCGCGCCGCACTGTCACGATGGGCATGATTTAGCTCTGCCGCCGAACAGTGCCCTGGAGGCCGCACCTGTGTCCGCTCCGACCCCTAGCTCGGAGCCGATCACACCAATCGAGGATGGGTGGTTAGACACCGCCTCGGGGGCTACAATCTTTACGGTGATCAAGCCGAACACCAGCCCTATTATCTGCGAAGCCCGTGACTCCAAGGAGCCGGACTCCTCTCCAGACCCCGAGCCCTCCACACCCCGACCGATCGAACCCGATTGGGCGCCGATCATGGAGTTCACCGCCATGGACATCTTTCAGCACTCGCCCGTCGGCGATATTATGAATTCACTAAAGTATCTCTCTTTGTCAGGAGAGCCCTGGCCAGACTATGGTCGGCAAGGTTGGGATGCGGATGATGAAGAAATTCAAAGCCCACCCACCACCCACTTCGTAGCCACTGTCGATGATTTAACCGACATGCTCGACTTCGACTCTGAAGACATCGACGGTATGGACGCCGATGCAGGAGACGATCAAGAACCAGCGCCTATAGGGCACTGGAAAGCCACCTCGTCGTATGATATATACATGGTGGACACCCCAAAAGAAGGCAATGGCGATGGAACAGCGGAGGATGACCCCTCCAAGAAGCAGCCTAAGCGTCAGCGTCAGCGGCGCCGCTCTAAATCCCGCCAGAACAAAAACGGTGATTCCGGCACGGGGGATAATAACACCCCGGACAGTGCCGAAGACAACCACCTCTAGCAAGATTCAGCACAGGAGGATAGAGAAGCTAGTCCTCATGAGAGAGCGGCAGACAGAGAGGTCAAGGACGATAATTATATGCCTCCCGCCGAAGACGAGGCAAGCCTCGACGACGACGAATTTGTCGTGCCGGAGGATCCCGTCGAACAAGAGCGTTTCAAATGCAGGCTTATGGCCACGGCGAGCAGCCTCAAGAAAAAACAGCAACAGCTTAGAGCTGATCAAGATTTGCTAGCCAACAGATGGACTAAAGTCCTTGCGGCCGAAGAGTATGAACTCGAACGCCCCTCCAAGAACTACCCAAAGCGCAGGTTGCTACCCCAATTAGAGGAGGAAGCACCTAAATCACCAGCGCATGATGCGGCCGACCGGCCACCCCGTGGCCGCGACAGAGAGGCCCCTCAGCCCTCCGCTCAAGCCGCACCCCAGTGCCGCTCAAAAAATACCAAGGCATGGGAAAATGCGCCAGACCTGCGAGACATATTGGAGGACAAGGCAAGGCAAACAAGATCGATCTACGGATCACGTGGGCGCCCCATGGCACGAGACGGTACTCGTCACGCCGGACATGGTAAATCCGGCCGGGCCGAACACAGTAGACAAAGCTCGTTTGAGCTGCCTCGTGATATAGCCCAGTACAGAGGCGCCACACACCCACTATGCTTCACAGATGAAGTAATGGATCATCAAATCCCCGAGGGTTTCAAACCCGTGAACATTGAATCATATGATGGCACAACAGATCCTGCGGTATGGATCGAGGACTATCTCCCTCATATCCACATGGCCCGCGGTGATGACCTACACGCCATCAAATACCTCCCACTCAAGCTTAAAGGACCAGCTCGGCGTTGGCTTAATAGCTTGCCGGCAGAATCAATTGGCTGTTGGGAGGACCTGGAAGCCGCATTCCTCGACAATTTCCAGGGCACTTATGTGCGACCACCAGACGTCGATGACCTAAGCCACATAATTCAGTAGCCAGAGGAATCGGCCTGACAATTCTGGACACGGTTCCTAACCAAGAAAAATCAAATCGTCAACTATCCGGACGTAGAGGCCCTAGAAGCCTTCAAGCATAACATCCGCGACGAGTGGCTTGCACGGCACCTAGGACAGGAAAAGCCGAAATCCATGGCATCCCTCACGACACTTATGACCCGCTTTTGCGCAGGAGAAGACAACTGGCTAGCTCGCAGCAATAACATGACCAAGAGCCCTGGTAATTCGGATACCAAGGACAACCGTGGCAGGTCGTGTCGCAACAAGCAAAAGCGTCGCATTAACGGTGAGAATGCTGAGGATACGGTAGTTAATGCCGGATTCAGAGGCTCTGAACCCGGTCATCGGAAAAAGCCATTCAAAAGAAATACTCCGGGCCCGTCCAGTTTGGACCGAATACTCGACCGCTCTTGCTAGATACATGGCACCCCCGAAAAACCAGCCAATCACACCAATAGAGATTGTTGGGTGTTCAAGCAGGCAGGCAAGTTAAATGCCAAAAGCAGAGACAAGGGTCTGCATAGCGATGACGAGGAGGAGCCCCGGCCGCCAAAGAACAGTGGAAAGAAAGGTTTTCCCCCACAAGTGCGGACGGTGAACATGATATATGCAACCCATGTCCCCAAGAGGGAGCGGAAGCGTGTGCTAAGGGACGTATACGCGATGGAGCCAGTCGCCCCAAAGTTCAACCCATGGTCTTCCTGCCCGATCACTTTTGATCGAAGGGACCACCCCACTAGCATCCGTCATGGCGGATTCGCCGCATTGGTTCTAGACCCAATTATTGATGGATTTCACCTCACTAGAGTCCTTATGGACGGCGGCAGCAGCCTGAACCTGCTTTATCAGGATACAGTGCGGAAAATGGGCATCGATCCCTCGAGGATTAAACCCACCAGAACGACCTTTAAAGGCGTCATACCAGGTGTAGAAGCCAACTGTACAGGCTCAGTTACACTTGAAGTGGTCTTCGGATCTCCGGATAATTTCCAAAGCGAGGAGTTAATCTTCGACATAGTCCCGTTCCGCAGTGGCTATCACGCACTGCTCGGGCGAACCACATTTGCCAAATTCAATGCAGTGCCGCACTACGCATACCTCAAGCTCAAGATGCCAGGCCCTCGAGGCGTCATCACGGTCAATGGAAACACCGGACGCTCTCTTCGAACGGAGGAGCATACGGCGGCTATCGCAGCGGAAGTACAAAGCAGCCTCTCAAGGCAATTCTCCAGTCCGACCATTAAATGTCCGGACACTGTGAAGCGCACCCGGAGTAACCTACAACAAGACCGCCTGGCACGTTCCGAGCAAGCGTAGCAATGCGGCCCCAACCCCAGCCCTCGTGAACTTGCGAAACCAGTGTTGCACGTACATAACTACGCTCTAGAAATACCATGGGCACAGGGGGAGGGGCACCATCACGGCACGCCCGAAACACGGCTTAAACCGCACTAGGGGCTGCCGATTTCTTAATTTTCTCTTATTTTCAGGACTCCATTCTTCGGAAGGCTTGTCCGGCAGTACAATTGCCGCACAAACAATACAACCAGGGAAGCAGAAAGCTACGCCGCACTACGGAACTCTAAGGTGGTCTCTATAACGAGCAGTATATCTGTTTCGCATAACATTCCGTAGCTCGCCCCTAGAAAGGACATATTTGATAGTCCCATCTTTTGCTTATCCCACTATTTGTATCGTTCTGCTTTGATCGCAGCTTTTTTAAATAAACAATGCATAGCTTCCGTCTATTATTGCATTACCTCTTTTTTACGAATATATGTTCATTAATGACATGTTGCACCCGTACACTTTGGTATGGCCAATACGCCAGGCGCTTAAGTACCCCACAACATGGTGTGAGAAGTCCGAACACTTTCACAAGTGCGGCACCCCGAACTTATAGCATTATATGCATCGGCTCCGAATCATGTCTTGGGTCAATAGTTGGGTTTGCCCGGCTCCTATGTTTTGGTACCTTACGTTCCATTATATCGGCTAAGGTAGCACTAGGAGAACTACTGCGATTGTGCCCCAGTTGAGCTGGGCTAAGCACCTCAGTAGAGAAAGCTAAAACTGACCGTCATGATGAGGCGAGAGCTGGTCGCTGTTCGAGAGGTTTTCGAGTCCCTAAAGACTTATGCCGCTTAGAGCGAGGAGTCGGCTTTGTCCGGCCTAGGCGTGGATAGCGCCCCGAACTCGGTCTTCCGAACACTAGGGGCTTCACTGAAATTTAAAATTATAGAATTCTATGGCTAAGTGAGAGTGTTCAAGCATTATAGTCCGATTGCCTTGTTCGTTGTGTTGAGCGCCTCCCTCGAAGGACCCAAGAATGGGAAAAAGAGCGCTCATGTTTATCCCGAACACCCCAGCACTCGTGCCATGGGGGCAGAAGCCGACGACTCGCCATCTCTCAAATTTGATAAACGGCCGCACAAAAGGTAATATTTTAAATTCAAAAAGCATTGCTTAGCGCACATGAACAAGTTTTCAGTGCACAGAACAAAACGAGCGAGTTCACTGAAAAATTACATTCATGGAACATTCATCCGCCACAAGGCGGGCACCCTTCAGAACGCCCTCATAATACATCTTGGGCTTGCGATGCTCCTTGCCTGGCGGTGGCCCGTCCTTCACAAGCTTCTCAGCATCCAGCTTGCCCCAGTGCACCTTCGCACGGGCAAGCGCCCTACGGGCACCCTCGATGCATACGGAGCGCTTGATGACTTCGAGCCTTGGACAGGCCTCCACCAGCCGCCTCACCAGCCCGAAGTAGCTCCCAGGCATGGCCTCTCTAGGCCACAGCCGGACTATGAGGCCCTTCATGGCCTGTTCGGCCACCTTATGGAGCTCGACCAGCTGTTTCAGTTGGTCGCTTAAGGGCACCGGGTGTTCGGCCTCAGCATAGTGAGACCAGAACACCTTCTCCGTCGAGCTTCCCTCCTTGGCTCAGTAGAAGGCGGTGGCATCCGACACGCTATGGGGCAAGTCTGCGAATGCTCCTGGAGAGCTCCGGATTCGGGTAAGTGACAAGTAATTCACTTTTATGTGCTTGCTTTGCATAAAGAATGCCTTACCCGCCGCTATCTTTTTTATTGCCTCAACCTCCTGGAGGGCCTTCTGAGCTTCGGCCTTGGCAGACTTGGCATCTTCAATGGCCGCCGCGAGCTCAGATTCTCGCGTCTTCGAGTCAAGCTCCAAACTCTCATGTTTTTTCATGAGAGCCTGGAGCTCTTGCCGCACCTCACCAACCCGCGTCTCATGCTTCTCCTGCTCGGTGCGCTCCATGGCTGCCCTCTTTTCGGCCTCGGACAATGCTTGCTTAAGGGTCGCCACCTCAAGTGTGGCCCCTACAATAGTCGCGTTAATCCTGTCACTTTTTTCAATTGCACCTTTCACATATTTCAATAAGGTATTTCTTACCTTCCTTCTCCTCGAGCTACTGCTTGGCTAGGCCGAGCTCTTGCTCAGACCGCTTGAGGTTCTGCTTCAGCGTATCCACCTCCGTAGTCAGTGCGGCGGAGGCCAGCAGCGAAGCCTGCATACGCATATTGACTTGATTATGTTAGACTCCTGCGAATGTTATTAGATCCTCTATTCGGCTTTTCTTTCCGAATACCGAACAGAGCATCAGGGGCTACTGTCTATGCGGTAATATTTTTACATATTCTTTACTTACCTCAAAGCCTGTTAGAAGGCTGGCACAGGCTTCAGTCAGTCCGCTCTTGGCGGACCGAACCTTCTGGATCACCACACTCATAATAGTGCGGTGCTCCTCGTCGATGGAGGCGCCGTTAAGCGTCTCCAGCAAATTGTCCGGTGCCTCCGGTTGGACGGAGGTCACCGGCTCGGTAGGCTTGCTCCTCTTGGAAGGAGGCTGCCTACCGGAGTCTGGAACCGTTGAAGGTTCTGGCGCGGTGTCCGGCTCAAGGCCGGACTTGGAGCCCTTGGGGGTTCTATCCCCTTTACACCTGGAGTCTGGGAGGTTGCCTTGCGGTGCCTCCAGGACCACCTCCTCCTGGCTTGGAACCTGTTGGGACGCCACCTCGGCGCCGTCCGTAGGGTGGGGGGAGGAAGCCGTCGGAAGCGAATTCACATCCGACGAGTCCAGGGAGCCGCTCGACGACTCGTCGAGCCCGGCCTTGGGCGGACTGCACAATCATGTTCGACGTAAGGAAAGGCTGTGCAATGGGGGAATACTATGAATCACTCTAGTATCCGGATACTTACGATTTCGCCAGGGGCTTGGCCCTATGTGGCCACTCCTCTTCGCCGTCGTCGGCGTTGGTGGAGTAGTCCGGAGGAGGGGTCTTCCCCCTCTTGGACCCTTCGGCCTCCCCGGTTGGGGCGGCCTTCCTTTTCTTACCTCCCCCCGCTGGGCGGGGGGAGAGGTCTCTTCTTCCTCCTCCTCCTCGTGTTCATGGGAGGAGTGCGCCTTGGAATCATCGGATGGTGAATCCTACACCTCCTGGCGCCGGGCACTCTTTCGAGTCCCCGTGGCCTTCCTCTTGGCCTTCTTCTCCGGCATCACATAAGGTGCCGGAACCAGCAGCTTCGCCAAGCGAGTGTCCGCTGGGCCTTTGGGCAAAGGAGCCGGATAGTTGATCTATCTGGACATCTCCTGCCAATCCTGTCAAAGGTAAGGGAACTTAGATCCCGCATGGAGTTAAACTATGAAAAACTAATACGCTGTAAAAGGTGAAAATAGCTTACCACACGAGCGTGACGCTGCGTGCTAAATCCATGATCCTCGGTAGCGGATGCGGGGACTCGGCGCCCTTGAAAAGCACCTTCCAGGCATCTTCATATGTCGTGTCAAAGAGCCTGCTCAGAGTTCGGTGCCGCGCCGGGTCGAACTCCCACAGGTTGAAAGCCCGTTGTTGACACGGGAGGATCTGGCGGATGAGCATAACCTGGACTACATTGACAAGTTTGAGATTCCTGTCCACCAGGGTTTGGACGCATGTTTGGAGTCCGGTCAGCTCTCCTTTTTTACCCAGCGACAGGCCCGTCTCTTTCCAGGAGGCGAGCCGCGTAGGGGGTCCGGATCGGAACTCGGGGGCTGCGACCCATTCAGGGTCACGCGGCTCGGTGATGTAAACCCACCCTGACTGCCACCCCTTTAGGGATTCCACGAAGGAGCCCTCGAACCATAGGACATTGGGCATCTTGCCCACCATGGTGCCCCCGCACTCTGCTTGGGTGCCGCGCACCACCTTCAGCTTGACATTGAAAGTCTTGAGCCATAGGCCGAAATGGGGGCGGATGCGGAAGAAAGCCTCGCACACGACGATAAACGCTGAGATGTTGAGGACAAAATTTGGGGCCAGATCGTGGAAATCCAGGACATAGTAGAACATGAGCCCCCGGACAAATGGGTGGAGAGGTGAGGGAGTCCTGGATTAGGGGGTGTTCGGGTAGCTGGACAATACCTTCAACCGGACTCCTGGACTATGAAGATACAAGATTGAAGACTTTGTCCCGTGTCCGGATGGGACTTTCCTTGGCGTGGAAGGCAAGCTTGGCATGCGGAAGATCAAGATCTCCTACCATTGTAACCGACTCTGTGTAACCCTAACCCTATCCGGTGTCTATATAAACCGGAGGGTTGTAGTCCGTAGGCAATCAACTCCATACACAACCATCATACCATAGGCTAGCTTCTAGGGTTTAGCCTCCTTGATCTCGTGGTAGATCTACTCTTGTACTACCGATATCATCAATATTAATCAAGCAGGAGTAGGGTATTACCTTCATCGAGAGGTCCCGAACCTGGGTAAAACAAAGTGTCCCCTGTCTCCTGTTACCATCCGGCCTAGACGCACAGTTCGGGACCCCCTACCCGAGATCCGCCGGTTTTGACACCGACATTGGTGCTTTCATTGAGAGTTCCTCTGTGCCGTCGCTTTCTGGCCCGATGGCTCCTTCGGTCATCAACAACGACGCAGTCCAGGGTGAGACTTTTCTCCCCGGACAGATCTTCGTCTTCGGCGGCTTCACACTGCGGGCCTATTCGCTTGGCCACCTTGACTAGATCGAAAGCTACGCCCCTAGCCATCAGGTCAGGTTTGGAAGCCTTAACTACACGGCTGACATCCGCGGGGACTTGATCTTCGACGGATTTGAGCCACAGCCAAGCGCGCCGCACTATTTCGATGGGCATGATATAGCTCTGCCGCCAAACAGCGCCTTGGAGGCCGCACAAGCATCGGTTCCGACCATTGATTCGGAGCCTACTGCACCGATCGAGGATCAGCGGTTAGACGCTGCCTCAGGGGCTGCGATCTCAGAGGCGATTGAGCCGAACTCTAGCCCCGCACTCTGCATGGCCCATGACTCCGAGGAACCGGATTCCTCTCCAAGCTCCGAGCCCCCCGCGCCCCTGCCGATCGAATCTGATTGGGCGCCGATCATGGAGTTCATCGCCGCGGACATCTTTCAGCACTCGCCCTTCGGCGACATTCTGAATTCTCTAAAGTCTCTCTCCTTATCAGGAGAGCCTTGGCCAAACTACGGTCAGCATGGATGGGATGTGGATGATGAAGAAATTCAAAGCCCACCCACCACCCACTTGGTAGCCACTGTTGACAATTTAAACGACGTGATCAACTTCGACTCCGGAGACATCGACGGCATGGATGACGATGCAGGAGATGCCCACGAACCAACGCCCATAGGGCATTGGACATCCACCTCATCTTACAATGTGTACATGGTCGATACCCCTAAAGGAAGCGATAACGAGGAAAAAGGGGATGGGACGGGAGATCGACCCCCCGAAAAGCAATCAAAGCGCCAGCGTAAACGCCGACCCAAGCCCCGCCTCGACAAAAACCCAGCCATAGAGCAGGACGAGCAAGCCTTAGAGCAACCATCTGAACAGGGCAACACGGATAGAGAAACCGAACATCCCTCCCCCGGCGAAAATGGCATCCCGGACGACCTCACGCCGAATAAACCTATGGAGCAGAAGAATCTCCACGAGAGGCTCGTTGCAACCGCGCGCAGCCTAAAGAAGCAGAAGCGGAAGCTAAAAACAGCGGAAGACGCACTCCGGATTAGATGGAGCAAAGTAATCAATACCACAGATAAGTACGGCGACGGTCGCCGCACTAAAAGCTATCCGAAAAGAAAGCTACTGCCTGAATTCGACGAAGAGGCCCTAGAGCCCTCGCATTCAAAAAATGAAAAAGCCACACGGTCGGATAGACGATCCCATAAAGCGGCAAGCGGTGCCGCACCTAGATCGGCACACAACCCATTTAAGGATCCGCATCATGGCCCAGTCAGGTCCATTTACGGGCCAAGAAAGCAAGCTCTTGTAAGCAGCGCTATGAAGCCATCATTAGAATCCAGCACACCCAAATACAGGGGCGCCGCACACCCCCTATGTTTCACCGATGAGGTCCTGGACTATGAATTCCCAGAGGGATTCAAACCCGTAAACATAGAGGCATATGATGGAACAACAGACCCTGGAGTCTGGATCGAGGACTATATCCTCCACATACACATGGCTAGAGGAGATGATCTCCACGCCATAAAATATCTACCCCTCAAGCTTAAAGGGCCAGCCCGGCATTGGCTTAAAAGCCTTCCCGAAAACACAATTGGAAGCTGGGAAGAGCTCGAGGATGCTTTTCGAGCAAACTTTCAAGGGACCTATGTCCGCCCTCCGGATGCAGACGATCTTAGTCACATAACTCAACAACCCGGAGAATCAGCTCGGCAGTTCTGGAATAGATTCCTCACTAAAAAGAATCAGATAGTCGACTGTCCGGACGCCGAAGCCTTAGCAGCTTTCAGGCATAACGTCCGAGACGAATGGCTCGCCAGACACCTCGGCCAAGAAAAGCCAAGAACAATGGCCGCACTAACAAGCCTCATGACCCGCTTTTGTGTAGGGGAGGACAGCTGGTTGGCAAGGTGCAGCCCCAGCGACCCAAGTACATCCGAAACTAGGGATGGAAACAGAAAATTGCGACGCAACAACGACCGTCGCTGGACTAAAAACAAAAGTCCGAAGAGCACAGCAATCAATGCCGGATTCAAAGGCTCACGAGAAAATCGGGAAAAATCGCCCCCAGGATAACAGGGATGATCCATCCAACCTAAATAAAATCCTGGACAGGATATGTCAGATACACGGTACTCCCGGGAAGCCTGCTAACCATACCCACAGAGACTGTTGGGTCTTCAAACAATCCGACAGACTCAATGCCGAACACAAGGGGCTCGACACACCAAGCGAAGACAAGGACGAACCCCAATAGCAGAGCACCAGGAAACAAAAGAACTTCCCACAAGAAGTAAAAATAGTGAACTCACTTCACATAACAAAATGTGCGGTGCCCGTAAAGGTACGCACCTCACGGCCCATCCCCAAAGGGTCCTGCCACTGGTTGTCAAAACTGATCATCTTCGATCAGCTAGATTATTCTAGGAATATCAAGAACGTAGGATGGACTGCCTTGATACTCGATCCAATAATTGGCGGACTCAAGTTTTCAAATGTCCTTATGGACGGCGGCATCGGACTAAACCTGATATATCAGGATACAATACAGCCATGGGGATAAACCCAGCAAGAATCGGTTGCACCAAAACCTCCTTTCAAGGGGTAATACCTGGTCCGGACACCTATTGTACGGGTTTTCTCCGGCTCACAGTCACATTCGGCTCTGCCGATAACCTCCGCCGCGAAAAGCTAACCTTCCACATCATCCCGTTCTCAAGTCGCTATCAAGCGCTACTGGGACGCGAAGCTTTCGCCCGATTGAACGCAATACCGCATTACGCGTCTCTTACGCTTAAAATGCCCGGTCCATGAGGCATCATCTATTTGAAGGGGAAGCACTAAAGTGCACCTCCCCAAGCGGAGGACTGTGCGGCCGCTTTGACAGCCCCACGGCAAAATGGCCTCACCGGCCAATAAACTTGAAAATAGGTCATTCAAGACCACGAACGCGGATAGATGAGTTCGGTGCAAAATCATCATGGATGCAGGCCTAGAAGCCACATACCCCCGCACTAGGGGCTCCACGCATATACAATAAGAGACAACAAAGCTCAAACTTATATTTTTTTTATACTTTGCCTATTTTAAACTTTTTCGGCACGACTCGTTTTAGACTCAGTTCCTCTCTTTTACAGATGAACGTCGTGCGGCGCCCGTCCAGGATACGGCACAACAGAGATACATGCGCAGACGTGCAGTAGGGACCCGTCCTAAAGGATTCTTTTTAGATTAAGACCCTGCGTAAACCTTTTTTACTGTCTCTTGTTGCTACACATCCCCTGGTTTTTCTTTCTAATATAACCAAGGAGGAGGCTGGCGTCTTGGCATGTGGCCATGTCAGAATTTTTGCACGTACCTGGACACTAGGGGCTTTTTTAAGAAAGAGTGTTGTTTGGCCCGCACTCATAAAGACCGAACACCTTAGGAAGTGTTCGGGGTCGCGAGTTTTGGCACTATATGCATCAGCTCCGAATCATGTCTTTGGTCAAATGTTGGGTTGCCCGGCTCCTGAGTTCGGCTACCTTACGTTCGGCTCTATCGGCTAAGGTAGCACCAGGAGAACTACTGCGATTGTGCCCCCGGTTCGGCCAGGGCGAGCACCTTAGTAGAGAAAGCCGAAAACTGACTGTCATGATGTAGCGTGAGACTGGTCAGCCACTCGATGACCTATCGGAATCTATCGGATTCCTCCACTTTAACGAAGGACCGCTTCCCGGTCAGGCACATACGCGCCCCGAATTCGGACGAACGCATTTGCCACCAAGGAGCTACCTAAAGAGTCTCATTTTCAAACACCTATGGCTAAGTGAAAGTGTTAAAGCATTATAGTCCGGTTGCCTGGCCCGCTGCGCTATCACCTCCTTTGTAGGACCAAGACATTGGGTTAAGTGTGAAAATGCGTCTTCTGCG
>NC_057800.1:442004772-442012857 GCF_018294505.1 Triticum aestivum | reverse complement strand
ATATATATATATATATATATATATATATATATATATATATATATATATATATATATATATATATATATATATAGATCTTAAAACGGCCGCATAGAAGGTGTTTACAATACTTGGAGGCACAAGTATAAAATAGGCCACTACAGTTTATCAAAATATTACTTTATAATTACATATGCTATTGTAACATAGCATCTTTCTGGCACTGCGTCTCTATTACACGAGCGCCTTCAAGAACTTCCTGAAAATAGTGCTCGGAAGGTACTCGGCTTCTGTCCGAATCTCGGGACGCAACAACGGTGGTCTCCATCTCTGCCCAGTATGTCTTGACACGGGCAAGAGCCATCCTTGCGCCCTTTATGCATGCTGACCTCTTCATTGCATTAATACGCGGCACCGCATCAAGGAATTGCTGCACCAAGCTGAAATAACTCTTTGGCTCCGATCTCCTCGGCCACAGATGATCCATGACGTACTTCATGGCGAGTCCGGACAACCTATTCAGTTTGGCCCATTGAGCCAAACGATCATCCACTAACAGTGGACGCTCTGGATTATGAAACTGCGACCAGAAAAGCTTTTCCACTTCGCAATCTTTCTGATCTCGAAAGTGTTCGGTCGCATCAGCGGCACTCATTGCCAAGTCCAGATAGGTGTCCTTCACACTCCACATCCGGTCCAACGGAGCAAATTTCATATCACAAAACTTCCTCCATAGCATAAAGGGCTTTCCAGCCGCAATCTGTTCGGCCTCATCGCAGAGCGAGCGTCCTTGGCATCGGCAACGGCCTTCTCTAAGTCCGTTTGTCTCGCCCGGTCTTCTTTCTCAAGAAGTTCGAAACGGTCTGCAGCGCTCTTTAACTTCTCGGCCATCTTGGCCATCTCCTCTTTGCTTCGGCAGTGAGCAGCCTGTTCGGCTCTCGGCTCTTTAAGGGCCTTCTTGGCAGCCGCATCGCTTTTTCTGGCTTGCTCCTTAGCTCGGGCAAGTTCTTCCCTAAGATTCTCCATGGCGGCCGTACCATCTGCGTAAAGCACACACATTGTAAGACACCGGCATGAAGCTCCTCTTACCTAATGCCGCCCGAAGAATTACATACCTTGAGCCTCATCAAGCCGCTTGTTGACAAGCACGATGTCGGCATCTGCCACATCCAGTTGCCGCTTTAGTTCGGCCATATCATCAGTTCGGCTCGATTCCGGACACCTCGCCACCTACATTCAAAGGCGACATCTTAGACCTAGGATTATGATCCTCTGCGTGCCGTCATTTCTTGACAATGCGCAGAGTCTCAGGGGCTACTATCTACACAGGGCACATCTTACTTATGCGCAACTGACAAAAGTGTACATTATCTAACGTATCTCAAAACCCGTCAGTAAACTTTTGACGGCCTCATGCAATCCGCTTTCTGCGGATGAAATCCTTTCAATCACCGTGCCCATCAATGCACGGTGCTCCTCTGAGATAGAAGCTCGCCCCAGCAGAATCTTTAGCTCCTCCGGCCGAGCACCAGACGGTGCCGGACTTGTCCTATGGCCTCTTTCAAAGGCCGGACGCGGAGAACTTCGGGGGGCCGCACTGCCACCTTCCGCCCCTGATGGATTCAGAGAAACCCTCCGCGACGACACCTCAGGGTCACCCGCCTCGCTAGGCGGTACGGCAGGAGGAGGCGTCCCGCTCTCCATCATCTCCGGAAGAAGATCCCCCGAAGACAAGCTCTGCTGAGAAGGGCTGAGGTCCGAGCTACAAGGTAAAATTTCGGTTAATCTTCTCAGATAAAAAGTAAGTATTTCTCTCATCCCTCTAAAGGAAAATCTTTCTCTACTTACGGCTCGCTGGAGGGCCGATCCCCTTGAGGGCATAGTCCGGCCGAGGAACTCCCCAGCGCCGGACCCTCTGACGAGGATTTTCTCCCCTGTTTCGAGGCCATGGTTTCCGAGTCGTCAGAGGCGGCTCTTTCTTCCCCTTAGGAGAGGAATTGTCGGTTCCTCCCTTCGGAGCAGCCTCCTTCGAGGAGGCCGTAGCTTCCTTGTCCTCCCCCTCCAAAGGCACTATCTCCAGCATCCTGACTAGCATAGGATCCGGCCTGGTTTCAGGAAGGGGAGCCGGACACCTGATCAGCTTCGCCTTCGCTATCCACTCCTGTTTAAAAGGACGACTCTTTTAGGGGCAAGTTAATGACAATTATACGGATAGAAGGTCCGGGCACAAGGTTGCTTACTTGAGTATCTGGGCGATTGCAGCTTAGGCGTGCGTCCTCGGTTAAATCCGGACACATCTCTTGTGATCCGAAGAACTGTCTGTACATCTCCACGGGCGTTGCACCCATAAAATTCTGGAGAGCTCGCGGTCCCTCCGGATTAAACTCCCACAGGCGAAGAGGGCGACGTTTGCCGGGCAATATTCGGTGAATCAGCATGACCTGCGTCACCTTGACCAAACTGAGGTCTCCTTCCAAGAGATCCTTAATTCGGCCCTGTAACAGGGGCACGTCTTTGGGCAAACCCCAATTTAATCCTTTGTTGACCCATGACGCTAGCCGTAATGGGGGACCCAAGCGAAAGGCAGGAGGCGCCGCCCACTTGGCGCTCCTGGGAGCGGTGATATAGAACCATTCTCGTTGCCACACGCCGAGCTCCTCTTGAAAGAAGCCCTCGGGCCATGGAGCATCAACATTCTTACTTATGACGGCACCTCCGCACTCTTCGTGCCGTCCCTCGATCATATTCGGCTCCACTCCAAAGGTTTTGAGCCATAATTCAAAGTGAGGAGTAACGCGGAGGAACGCTTCACACACAACGATGAATGAAGAAATGTGGAGGATGGACTCCGGAGCTAAGTCATGAAATTCCAGCCCGTAATAAAACAACAACCCCCTCACGAAGGGATCCATCGGGAAGCCTAACCCCCGAAGGAAGTGAGACATGAACACTATGCTCTCACCGGGCTGGGGATTGGGAATAGCCTGCCCTTGAGCAGGCAACCTATGCGGAATTTCGGCGGTCAAGAACTTAGCCTCTCTCAACTTTAGCACGTCTTCCTCCGTGACGGAGGAGGGCATCCATCGGCCTTGAAGGTCGGAACCGGATATTGTCGAAAGTCCGAAGCACCTGGAATCTAAAGCCTAGGTTGTTGGAACTCGAGGCGACGGGCGAACTCGTTTTGAGATTGAAAAAAGGGTAAGGCCTTGGTCTCTTTATAAGAGGTTGAATACCAGGAGCCCTCCCCGTAACTGTTTGGGACTCGCCTTTAATCGAGAAAATATGCTAACGGGCACGATTGGGTTACCCACGTCCGTATTGATGAGAATCCTGTGAAAGGGGGGTACACGATCTCTGCTTGGACAAGACGTGCCAAGGAAACCGCCTCGCAAAACATGCTGTGGTGGAAAAGTAAAAATGATTCAAGTAAAGGACTTGGCTGTAGTGTGATGGCGCACTACAGAATACGTCGGCAGATTTGATTTGTGTTAATATTATTCTCTCTGTGGCAATATGTGGAAACTTATTTTACAGAGCCGGACACTACTCTTGGTGTTTACAATTCTTCTATGAAGGACTTGGAGGAGGAACCCGCCTTGCAATGCCGAAGACAATTTGTGTGCCGGACTCGTCGTCATTGAAGCCTGGTTCAGGGGCTACTGAGGGAGTCCTAGATTAGGGGGTGTTCGGGTAGCCGGACAATACCTTCAGCCGGACTCCTGGACTATGAAGATACAAGATTGAAGACTTCGTCCCGTGTCCGGATGGGACTTTCCTTGGCGTGGAACGCAAGCTTGGCGATGCGGATATTCAAGATCTCCTACCATTGTAACCGACTCTGTGTAACCCTAACCCTATTCGGTGTCTATATAAACCGGAGGGTTGTAGTCCGTAGACAATCAACTCCATACACAACAATCATACCATAGGCTAGCTTCTAGGGTTTAGCCTCCTTGATCTCGTGGTAGATCTACTCTTGTACTACCCATATCATCAATATTAATCAAGCAGGAGTAGGGTATTACCTCCATCGAGAGGTCCCGAACCTGGGTAAAACAAAGTGTCCCCTGTCTCCTGTTACCATCCGGCCTAGACACATAGTTTGGGACCCCCTACCCGAGATCCGCCGGTTTTGACACCGACAAGAGGGAAGCCCAGTCCGCGGAGGAAATGGGGGAGGAACACCACCCTCTCATGGGGCCTAGGGGTGGGGATGAACTGCCCCTCTTCGGGGAGCCGGTGCGCAATGTCGTTAGACAAGTATCCGGCCTTCCTCAGTCTTTTGATGTGTCCCTCTGTGACGGAGGAGACCATCCACTTGCCTCCCGCTCCGGACATGGCTGGAGAAGGTTGAGGTGGGGTGTGCGGACTTGGGCGCTGGAGCTCGAGTGTGCGGAAATGGATAGGCAAAGGAGGAAGAAGGCGTGGATGAAAAGGTGGATCCGACTATGCGCCCCCACCAGCCTGGTAAAACTCGCTTATCTCCCAAGCGCCGTAGTCAATGGCGCGGTTGGGTTACCCACACCCGTATTGATGAGAATCCCGGAATAAGGGGACACGATCTCTGCTTTAACAAGACGTGCCAAGGAAACCGCCTCGCTAAACGCGCTGAGGTGGGACAGTAAAACGATTCGAATAAAGACTTGGCCGTGGTGTGATGTCACGCTACGGAATACGTCAGCAGATTAGATTTGTGTAAATATTATTCTCTCTATGGGAATATGTGGAAACTTATTTTGCAGAGCCGGTCACTACCTTTGTGTTCAAAATCTTCTATGAAGTACTTGGAGGAGGAACCCGCCTTGCAATGCCGAAGACAATCTGCGCGCCGGACTCGTCGTCATTGAAGCCTAGTTCAGGGGCTACTGAGGGAGTCCTGGATTAGGGGGTGTCTGGATAGCCGGACTATACCTTTGGCCGGACTCCTGGACTATGAAGATACAAGATTGAAGACTTTGTCCGGTGTCCGGAAGGGACTTTCCTTGGCGTAGAAGGCAAGCTTGGCGATACGGATATGTAGATCTCCTACCACTGTAACCGACTCTGTGTAACCCTAGCCCTCTCCGGTGTTTATATAAACCGGAGAGTTTTAGTCCGTAGGACGAAGAAGAATCATACCATAGGCTAGCTTCTAGGGTTTAGCCTCTCTGATCTCGTGGTAGATCTACTCTTGTACTACCCATATCATCAATATTAATCAAGCAGGACGTAGGGTTTTACCTCCATCAAGAGGGCCCGAACCTGGGTAAAATATCGTGTCCCCTGCCTCCTGTTACCATCCGACCTAGACACATAGTTTGGGACCCCCTACCCGAGATCCACTGGTTTTGACACCCACAACATCCCAATCGGTGCCGGCGGCAGAGCCAGCGGTTCAACAGCCCGAAGATGTGACTCGGGCTTCTGTTACTTTTGCTGATCCAGTATCGAGTGAACGCCCCACATTGTCGACTGTGGCAGTGCTTGCTTCCACCGTCCAGCTTCATGCCTTGGAACTTCTAGCTGCTGCGTCTGGACCGTGAGTCCCATTCTTCACTAACAATCATGTTCCGGAAAGCCAGGCGGACGCCGCTGCAGAAGCCATTTGCCAAGCTGGGCTAATGATGGAGCGAGTGAAGGTGGTGCACGAAAATAGTCAGGCTGCTTATGACGCCAGCGTGGCTCTTTGAGCCAATGTCCATGTAAGTTGGCTTTCGACTAAACTTGTTCTGTTAGGATATGCTACCTGAAGACTTTTCTCAGTGTAATCTCTTCTTATCCTGCACTTCGCATCTGCGCACCCACTGGGTTTTTGGACATCTTTGTTGTTTTCACTCTTCCACTCGGTCTGGGCGGACCATGTCGAGTGGAATCTGAATCAGTGGGGGCACGCTAAGTGCACCCACTGGGTGTAGTCCCTGAGACCGCAGTCGACTGCTGGCAGTCGGTTGGGGTCTGAGTATTTCTTGCCCTCTCTTTTTTTTCTCTTCGACTTGGTCTGAGCGGACCGTGTCGAGTGGAATCTGAACCAGTGGGGGCATGCTAAGTGCACCTACTGGGTGTAGTCCCCGAGACTACTGCAGAATGTTTGATTCTGCAGTAGTCTTAAAGTTTTATTCACTCGGAAGTAAATAATATTTGATCTTGTCCACTGAGATGTCCTTGATTCACTCGGAAGTAAATAATCCAAGTTTTCTGAATTCGAGGCCAAGCAGAGGCAACTCAACCTTGACTTGGAGCTGGCCCAACAGAACTTAAAAAAGGCTCAAGATGAAGTTGTTGGTACGGAAGGTAACGGCCTGTCGACTGTTTATCTCGACCATCCTTCAAGTTATCCCTTCGTTCTTTTGTTTGACCCAAATGCATATTTCGCAGAAAAAATGAGGCTGGCTCTGGCAAAGAAGGACCTCGACCTTGCAGCTGCACACAAGGAGGCTCAGGAGAAGACTGCCTTTGCTGACAAAAAACTGGCTTCGGTCGGAGATCTAGAGGAGGAAATAACCAAGCTGAAGTCATCTCTTACTTAATCTAACCGAGAGGCGACTCGTCTGAAGAAAGATAAGGTGACTCTGAACGAGCAGCTAGAAAGCATGTCTCGCCAGAGGAACGACCTGGAAGCTTATCTGAAAGCACTCGCCAAGAGGCTCTTCCTTATGATCGAAGGTACTTCTCTTTATCCGGCTGATTCATTGTTTGCAAGTCATCATGAACCGGTCGACTCATTAACTCCTTGAATCTGCATAATTCTGCCAAAACTTTGAAGGGGAAACCGGGCGGATCGAGACATGCTTGGATCCTATCTTTTCTCCAGTCGGCGATGAGGCTGCCATGAATGTGCTCTAACTGGAATCTCGCGTTGCCAGTGTTACAAGCTATCTTGCTTGCCTGAAGGTAGCGGTGTCGCGCATTGATACATCACTCTGGCCTAGGGCAACGTTTCAAAATGACCTCGAGTCTCTGATGGCTCAACTCAATGAAGTTCCTGGTCGAGTGCAGGAATGGAAGAAGTCTTCTACCCGATGCGGTGCTGGCGTGGCTCTGTTGCTGGTTAGGGTCCACTTCAAAGAAGCTCGAGAAGAGAAGCTGGCAGCGATCAAGGTTGCCAATACAAAAAAGCATGACCTCCAATCCTTTATAGAAACCTTCATTGCTGCTGCCACTCGAATCGCTGATGGAATTGACCCGGACGAGTTCGTCGACCCTGCAAGCCCTCCTACCGTGGAGTGCGAAAACTTTATATCTCGCCTTAAATTTGCCTCGGAATGCCGAGTGGTTTTGTAATCGTTAAACTCCTTCAGGCCTGATGCCCGAGTACTTTTATCTTTGTTCTGGGACTTTTAGATTTATCCGAACTTGGTTTATCTTCTGAATGTGCTTGCGTTTGCCTTCAAGTGGAACTTGTTCTTCACTCGGAATATTCTTTGTACTTGAGATGTGATTCTGAGGAGGATGTCCCAGTCGACCTACACCTCATCGTCCTTGCAAATAGGGATGGAGCGCACGTTGTACTTGTGGCGCAGCTCCGAGGAGGGGATTGCAGTCGACCTGCACCTCGTCGTCCTTGCGGATAGGGACGGAGCGCACGTTGTACTTGTGGCGCAGCTCCGAGGAGGGGATTGCAGTCGACCTGCACCTTGTTGTTCTTGAGGATAGGGATGGAGCGCATGTTGTACTTGTGGTGCAGCTCCAAGGAGAGGGTTGCATCCACCTGCACCTCGTCGCCCTTGCGGATAGGGATGGAGCGCACGTTGTACTTGTGGCGCAGCTCCGAGGAGAGGATTGCAGTCGACCCGCACCTCGTCGTCCTTGCGGATAGGGGTGTTTTTCAAACTTAGGCGAGTACTGGACTGCAGCTAAGCCTCCGAGTGTGAGGTTTGCTCACCGCTCGGTAGGATTTTTTTAAACTTAGGCGAGTACTGGACTGCAGCTAAGCCCCCGAGTGTGAGGTTTGCTTATCACTCAGTAGGATTTTTTAAAACTTAGGCGAGTACTGGACTACAGCTAAGCCCCCGAGTGTGAGGTTTGCTCATCACTCGGTAGGATTTTATGAACTTAGGCGAGTACTAGACTGCAGCTAAGTCTCCGAGTGTGAGGTTTCCTCATCACTTGGTAGGATTTTTTTAAAAC
>NC_057800.1:441992534-442004263 GCF_018294505.1 Triticum aestivum | reverse complement strand
TTTGCTCATCACTCGACAGGAATTTTTTTAAACTTAGGCGAGTATTGGACTGCAGCTAAGCCCCCGAGTGTGAGGCTTGCTCACCACTCGGTAGGATTTGTCAAACTTAGGCGAGTACTGGACTGCAGCTAAGCCCCCGAGTGAGAGGCTTGTTCATCACTCGGTAGGATTTTTCAAACTTAGGCGAGTACTGGACTGCAGCTAAGCCTCCGAGTGAGAGGCTTGCTCACCACTCGGTAGGATTTTTCAAACTTAGGCGAAACGGATTCACAGCTAAGCCCCCGAGTGAGAGGCTTGCTCATCACTCGGTAGGATTTGTTAAACTTAGGCGAAACGGATTCACATCTAAGGCTCCCACTGGGGGATTTAGAACATACAAAAAGGAACAACGATCATTTACAAGACTGTAAAACCGTGTCTTTGATAAACAAACTAAAGGGTATTTCTTATTACATCTCAACAGTCTGAATGCTTAAGTGTAAAATGGGCGGAGAAACTCCGCATTCCAAGCGCATGGCTCGTCTTTCTTATGCTCGACGTTGTAGAGGTGGTACGCTCCGTTGTGTAGCACTCTGGTGATGATGAAAGGACCTTCCCAAGTAGGGGCGAGCTTGTGTGGCTTCTGTTGATCCACTCGAAGAACCAAGTCTCCTTCCTGAAATGCTCGACCCCTCACATTTCTGGCGTGGAATCGACGCAGGTCTTGCTGATAAATGGCCAATCGGATTAGAGCCATCTCTCTTTCCTCTTCCAGGAGATCAACTGCGTCTTGCTGAGCCTGTTCTGCTTCATCTTCTGAGAAAAGCTCAACTCTGGGTGCATTGTGAAGCAAGTCACTTGGAAGCACAGCTTCAGCTCCATAGACCAAGAAGAATGGAGTTCGACCAGTCGACTGATTCGGATTCGTGCTCAAACCCCAAAGTACTAACGGAAGTTCATCGACCCAAGCACCTGCCGCATGCTTGAGATCACGCATCAGTCGAGGTTTCAGTCCTTTGAGATCAACCCATTTGCTCTTTCAGCTTGTCCATTCGACTAGGGATGGGCGACTGAAGCATAGTCGACTCGAGTGCCTTGGGAAGCACAAAAGGCCCTAAACTCATCCGAATCGAAGTTCGAGCCGTTGTCAATGATGATGCTGTGCGGAACACCATATCTAAATGTTAACTCTCTGATGAAACTGACCACAGTACTGGCTTCATGACTTTTGATAGGTTTGGCTTCAATCCATTTGGTGAATTTGTCGACTGCCACGAGTACATGAGTGAAGCCGCTCCTACCCGTTCCCAGATGTCCAACCATGTCCAAACCCCAAAACAGCGAAGGGCCAGACGAGTGGAATGGTCTTCAGGGCTGACTCGGGCTTGTGAGACATGTTGGAGTAAAACTCGCAACCTTCACATTTGTCGACTATTTCTTGTGCCATCTCATTTGCCCGTGGCCAATAAAATCCTGCTCGGTATGCTTTGGCCACAATGGTCCGAGAGGACGCATGATGACCATAGGGCCCCGAGTGGATGTTGTTGAGGATCACTCGACCTTCCTCTGGTGTTATGCATTTTTGGCTGACTCTAGTTACACTTTCTCTGAATAGCTGCCCTCTTATCACAGTAAAAGCTTTGGACCAGCGGACGATCTATCGGGCCTCTTCTTTATCCTCTGGGAGTTCCTTCTTGAGGATGTACGCAATGTACGGCACTGTCCAGCCGAGAGTGATGACCAAAACCTCCATGATCATGTCGACCATGTCCGGGACTTCGACTTCAGTCGGATCAATGGTGCTCTTTGGCTGCGGGGCTCTTTCGTGAAATGATCTTCCTGTACTGAAGGTGTATGAATATGCTCCAAAAACACATTACTGGGAATGGCTTCTCTCTTGGAACCTATCTTCCCCAAATCATCCGCCGCTTGATTTTTCAGTCGGGGTATATGGTGGAGTTCGAAACCCTCAAACTTTGTTTCTAACTTTCTCACCGCATTGCAGTAGCCAGTCATAGCTGGGCTTCTGACGTCCCACTCCTTCATTACTTGATTCACCACCAAATCTGAGTCGCCATAGACCATGAGGCGACGGATGCCGAGTGAAATGGCCATACGCAACCCGTACAAAAGTGCCTCATATTCAGCTTCATTGTTGGAGGAATCGAAATGAATTTGGAGAACATAGCAGAGCTTGTCGCCTCGAGGGGATACCAATACCACCCCAGCACCAGAACCATTCAGCATCTTGGATCCATCAAAGAACATGGTCCAGTGATCCGAGTGAATCTGAGTCAGAAGTTGTTGTTCGATCCACTCGGCGAGGAAATCCGCTATTGCCTGGGACTTGATAGCTTTCTTTGCTTAAAACTTGATATCCAAGGGAAAGAGTTCAATCGCCCATTTTGCCACTTGACCAGTTGCATCTCTGTTGTTCAGAATTTCTGACAATGGTGCATCGCTGACGACTGTAACGGAGTGATCAGAGAAATAATGTGCAACCTTCTTCGTGGTCATGTAAATCCCATAAACAAGCTTTTTATAATGTGGATATGTTTGCTTGGATGGAGTTAAAACTTTAGAAACATAGTATACTAGGCGCTGAACTTTATAGGCTTTTCCTTCTTCTTCCCGCGCAACCGTGAGTACTGTACTGACAACTTTTCCAGTGGCTGCAATGTAAAGCAGTAAAGGGTCTTTGCTGATTGGGGCGCGAGCACCGGCTGGGTGGAAAGCAGGGCTTTGAGATCTGCAAATGCTGCATCAGCTTCAGGAGTCCACTCGAACTTGTCAGATTTCTTCATCAGTCGGTAAAGAGGCAATGCCTTTTCACCGAGGCGAGAAATGAATCGACTCAAGGTGGCCAAACAACCAGTAAGCTTCTGGACATCATGCACGCGCACAGGGCGCTTCATCCGGAGTATGGCACCAACTTTCTCTGGGTTCGCGTCGATCCCTCGTTCGGAAACAAGGAAGCCGAGTAACTTTCCGCTAGGAACTCCGAAAGTACACCTTGATGGGTTAAGCTTGATATCATACCTTCTCAGGTTGGCAAAGGTTTTAGCAAGGCCAGTTAGCAGGTCGGAACCTTTACGCGACTTGACCATAATGTCATCCATGTATGCTTCCACATTCCGACTGATTTGAGTGAGCAGACACTTCTGAATCATCCTCATGAATGTGGCCCCAGCGTTCTTGAGACCGAATGGCATGGTGACATAACAAAAACATCCGAATGGAGTGATGAAAGCTATTTTTATCTCACCGGGTCCATACAGTCGGATCTGATGGTACCCGGAATAGGCGTATAGGAAAGACAAACGCTCACACCCCGCAGTCGAATCGACAATTTGGTCGATGCGAGGGAGAGGAAAATGATCTTTTGGGTAGGCCCGATTGATATGCTTGAAGTCAATGCACATGCGAAGTGAGTCGTCCTTCTTGGGGACCATAACAACATTGGCGAGCCACTCGGAGTGGTAAATCTCGCGGATGAACTCAGCTGCTAGGAGTCGAGCCACTTCCTCGCCAATTGATTTTCTCTTCTGTACGACGGACCGTCGAAGATGTTCTTTGACTGGTTTTACTTTCGGGTCGACTCGCAAATGATGCTCAGCCAGTCCCCTGGGTAGACCTGGCATGTCAGAAGGTTTCCATGCAAAGATGTCCCAGTTCTCATGGAGGAACTGGATGAGTGCTTCTTCCTATTTGCTGTCGAGTGAAGTTGAAATATGCCGATTTTTTATTAATAATAAATAATAATGCTGTAATTCCGAAACTAGTAATGATAAGTTAGAATTTCAAGAAATAGGAAGGACGCCATCAATAGTAGCGTCCAGACCTGGTCGCTGTTGCAAACCACGTCCACACCTGGACGCTATTCTTAGCAGCGTCCGGTGCTTGGTTCAACCTAGCCTAGAAAAGTCCTTGCCTTCATCCGACCTAAGGGCAACTCCAACGTGCAACCTAAACTGATACAGATTTTGTTCGTTCTTTGTTCATTTGGATCGGTCAACCAGACGTCAATTTCCATTTTTGTCCGCCGGTCTGAAGATGCTCGGACAAACATATTTCACATTTGCGCTGGATTTCGATTTTTTTACAAAACAGCCAGCAGAATCCAATTTACATTAATTAAAACTAAAAAAATATTAAATGAAAAGATAAAAGAAACAGTTAGCGGCGGGCAGTAGATCATTGTCATTTTCTTCCTCCTCCTTGGCCAGGTCGATGTAGACTGGCGTCTCCATCCACGGGAATGCCTGCTGGATGGCTGGCAACGTAGCCACTTGCTACACCACCAGCTGATGCTTCTTCTGCCGCTCGGCCTTCATCGCCTGCTCTACAGCCTACCACTCGGCCTCCTCGTCTATTGTGCCCATCCACGCGGGCATGCACGATATACGATGGCAACGTGTTCGTCCATGACCATGATTGCCCAAGCGATGGCCATGGCTCCTCCTCCATAGGCTTGGGCGCAAGCGGTGCTAGGGGCGGTGGGGGCATGTTATCCTCCACTCTAGCCACCGATTCAACCAGTGCGTGTGCAAGGCTAGGCCACTTGGCGAGCTCCTTGCGCTCGGCCTCCTCAATGGACCTCCTTGTGGCCTCCTCGAGGGCCACTATGTAGGCCTCCTAATCCTCCCCCCTTCACCATTACTGACGGTGATGGTGGATGGTGCACAGGGCGCATCCTTGTAGCACGACCGACAATGTTGGTCGTGCTCAATGGCGAACTACGCGTCCTAGTTTGGCGAATCCATTGTGGATGCTGGGTTGCGGCAAAGGTCGTCCGAGAGTAGACACGACGATGGTGGATCTCCATCAGCTACGTGCGGCCTGAGTCTGGCATGGTCGGCACCAGAACCCTATCGAGGTTGAGGTGCCACCCATGCAGCTGGTACACGTTGGGCTACGACACTGGCACACCATGCTTCCAGAAGTGTTGGCAGTGGTGCACTGACACGTAGAGGCAAAAGCATGACAGCCGACTCAAGATCAACTTATCTATTATCATAAACTAGCCAGTTACCAATTGTATTGCCCAAAAGTAACAACCTAGCCAAATATATAATGTACGTTTGTAACCATTGAATAAATTATACACAAGACCAGACAAAGAAGATTCAACTAGGCCATGGAACAACTCACATGCTCCAACCATAGGTCTAGTGGATGATCCTAATGATAAGCGAATGATCCTAATGACAAGCAGCTAGTGAGATGATGTTGCTCCTGTGATGATTGATGATGTCCGTGCTAGAGCTTGCTTACCACCTAGCAAGGTAAAAAGCGATGGCTGCAGGTGTATTAGAGTATATAGGTCATGAAATCTATACCTATCAAAGTAAAACGACTCGGTTGAGCCTAATCAGAGCACCAATGAAAGGGCAATGACTAGACGCCATCTGTACTAGCGTCCAGACCTGGACGCAGTTAGCAATAGAGTCCATCCTGGACGCTATTATTCCTGGCGTCCTTCCTATTTTTATAATTTTCACCGGCCCTTTACCAGTTTCGGAATTACAGAATTATCATTTACTATTAATAAAAAATTCGGTGAAATATGAGTATGAGCAACATTAGGATCAGTCGGGTGAATATGAATCTGCTTGGTTTCACCGGACGACTGAAATGCAGAATCAGTGGCAGGCTTCTTGGAGCGCAGCAAATCACTCGGATCTGCATTCTTTTGGTATTCTTGCATTTCGACTGCCGCCATTTGTGCATCGGCAATTTTTGAGCCCTTCTAGAAGCACTCTTCTGCTTTCTGCCGATTGCCAGTGATAGCGATCACTCCTCTGGGACCAAGCATTTTCAATTTGAGGTACATGTAACATGGTCGAGCCATGAAACGTGCATAGGCAGGGCTACCCAGAATGGCATGATAAGCACTCTTGAAATCCACTACTTCAAATGTCAACTTTTCTCTGCGGTAATTCTTGGAATCACTGAAAACCACATCAAGGGCGATCTGGCCGAGTGATTCAGCCTTCTTGCCGGGTATAACACCATGGAAACTCATATTACTTTTGCTGAGCTTGGACATCGGAATCCCCATTCCCTTCAAGGTTTCAGCATAAAGGATATTCAGGCCGCTACCACCATCCATCAGCACTTTAGTCAGTCGAGTGCCTTCAACAACTGGGTCGACTACCAACACTTGCCTCCCACGGGTGGCTATACATGGTGGATGGTCAGACTGATCGAATGTGATGGCAGTCTGGGACCACTTCAAATAACTTGGTGTTATCGGAGCAACCATGTTCACTTCCCTATCGATAACTTTCTATCAACTTTTGCTCTCAACATCAGCAAAAATCATCAAAGTGGGGTTGACGTTGGGAAAGCCATCATCATCCTCTTCCTTGTCCTCATCCTTGTCTGACTCCTTTTCCTTCTCCTTGGGCTGCTTCTCTTGGAATTGCTGGAACAAGAGTCGACACTACCGAGTGGTGTGCTTGGGATAAATCAAATTACCCTCTTCATCTTTCTTGGTGTGAATGTGACATGGCAAATCCAACACATCATTTCCGTCTTGATCTTTCACTTTCTTGGGATTATAGGGCCCCTTAGGCTTCCCCTTGAACTTTCCTTGAGCCACAACTAAGGCTTCACCAGGAGCAACTGGCTCGGCCTTACGCTTCTGTTTCCGATTGGAAGTACCTCCATCGGTGTCCTGGGCTACTGTTTTGTGCTTGCCACTCCGGAGTCGGTCTTCCTCTTGACCGTTAGCGTATTTGGTGGCGATCTCCATCATCCGAGTCAGAGTCATATCTCTTGTCCGACCGAATTTCAGATTCAACTCCCGATACTTAATGCCTTCCTTGAAGGCACAGATTGCTTGGTGATCTGACACATTCTCCACCGTATGGTGTAACGTGATCCATCTCTAGATATAGTCCCTCAAGATTTCATTAGGTTTCTGTACACAACACTGCAATTCTGTCAACCCTGCTGGTCGCTTGCAAGTACCCTCAAAAGTTCTAACAAACACTCTGGCGAGTTCCTCCCAACTGTATATGCTACCAGATGCCAACTGGTTCAGCCACACCCTGGCCGAGCCTTCCAACATGAGAGGGAGGTGCTTCATTGCCACTTCATCATTGCCACCACCAATTTGCACAGCCACTCGGTAATCTTCAAGCCAAGTGTCAGGCTTAGACTCACCGGTGAACTTGCTCACTCCAGTCGCCAACCTGAAGTTGGGAGGAATCACTGCGACCCTGATGGCTCTGCTGAAACACTCAGGACCGGAGACGTGCACTCTGCTGCCAGTCGGATAATCTCTGTCATGACCTTCTCTATGCGCTCTGTTCCTGTCGACCAGACCTTGAATGAGAATAGATCTCGCATCAAAGCCTAGCTCCCTTGGGTCGACTGGTACTCTTCGCTCGCCGCTGTGGGGGTGCCTGTCATCCTGCCGCCGAGGCACGTATGACCCACTCCTCGAAGGAGGCATGGGAAATCGACGACGGTCATCGTGGTCAAGTCGGCGATCATACTGCTCGCGGTTTCTGTACTGATCCTGCCGGTGCCCATGTCCTTCATGCCGCGGAGGCGATCTTGAGTTGTCAGCCGACTGGACTGTGTCTGCCACCACAGACCTACTATGAATCCTATTCCGCGACTGAGATACTGTTGTATTCTGTTCTTCAGCCGCTCGAAGGAAGGCCCGGATCTGCATCAAAGCCCTGCCTGCCTCTGATTGGGAAGGCTGGATTGACTCTGCTATTCGGGCTGCTGCTACCTCTTTTAGCACTGCATTGGTTTTCCCCGAAGAGGAAGGGATGATGCAACAAAGTAGCGTAAGTATTTCCCTCAGTTTTTGAGAACCAAGGTATCAATCCAGTAGGAGGCTACGTGCAAGTCCCTCGCACCTGCACAAAACAAATAAATCCTCGCAACCAACGCAAATAGGGGTTGTCAATCCCTATAGGGCCACTTACGAGAGTGAGATCTGATAGATATGATAAGATAATATTTTTGGTATTTTTATGATAAAGATGCAAAGTAAAATAAAGGAAAAGTAAATAACTAAGTAGTAGGAGATTGATATGATAAAGATAGACCCGGGGCCATAGGTTTCACTAGTGGCTTCTCTCGAGAGCATAAGTATTCTACGGTGGGTGAACAAATTACTGTTAAGCAACAGAATTGAGCATAGTTATGAGAATATCTAGGTATGATCATGTATATAGGCATCACATCTGAGACAAGTAGACCGACTCCTGCCTGCATCTGCTACTATTACTCCACTCATCGACCGCTATCCAGTATGCATCTAGAGTATTAAGTTAAAAACAGAGTAACGCCTTAAGCAAGATGACATGATGTAGAGGGATAGACTCATGCAATATGAAGAAAACCCCATCTTGTTATCCTCGATGGCAACAATACAATACGTGCCTTTCTACCCTTATTGTCACCGGGAAAGGACACCGCAAGATTGAACCCAAAGCTAAGCACTTCTCCCATTGCAAGAAAGATCAATCTAGTAGGCCAAACCAAACTGATAATTCGAAGAGACTTGCAAAGATAACCAATCATACATAAAAGAATTCAGATAAGATTCAAATAGTATTCATAGATAGACTTGATCATAAACCCACAGTTCATCGGTCTCAACAAACAAACCGCAAAAAGAAGATTACATCAAATATATCTCCACAAGAGAGGGGGAGAACATTGTATTGAGATCCAAAAAGAGAGAAGAAGCCATCTAGCTACTAACTATGGACCCGTAGGTCTGAGGTAAACTACTCACACTTCATCGGAGGGGCTATGGTGTTGATGAAGAAGCCCTCTGTGATCGATGCCCCCTCCGGCGGAGCTCTGGAACAGGCCCCAAGATGGGATCTCGTGGATACAGAAAGTTACGGCGGTGGAATTAGGGTTTTGGCTCCTGTTCTGATCGTTTGGGGGTACGTGGATATATATAGGAGGAAGAAGTACATCGATGGAGCAACAGGGGGCCCACGAGGGTGGACGGCGCGCCTGGGGAGGGGGGAGGCGCGCCCCCTACCTCGTGGCCTCTTGTTATGTGTCTTGACGTAGGGTCCAAGTCTCCTGAGTTGTATTCGATGAGAAAATCACGTTCCCGAAGGTTTCGTTCCATTTGGACTCCGTTTGATATTCCTTTTCTTTGAAACCCTAAAACAGGCAAAAACAGCAATTCTGGGCCGGGCCTCCGGTTAATAGGTTAGTCCCAAAAATAATATAAAAGTGGATAATAAAGCCCAATAATGTCCAAAATAGTACATAATATAGCATGGAGCAATCAAAAATTATAGATACGTTGGAGACGTATCAGCTGCGGCTGTGAGATTTTGGATCGGAGTGCGGTATACCACAGTTTGAGGCGGAAAAAGCTGCCGCCGACTGCATTCAGGGATCCGCTGCCGAGCATGCTCGTCGAGTGCATGCTGCAGGTTCTCCTGTCGAGTGCGCTCAGCCAAGTTGGCCAGGCGCGCTTCCTCCAAGGCCCGGGCCTCGGGGGCTTGTCCAACGATAGGAGTGTGAAGTGCATCCATGTTGCGGTGGCGAAGCTCTTCCCTCCGCTGCGAAGAAAGGGGCTCGGGGTGGTACTCCTCGTGGACACGCGACGGATCGCCACCACCACCACCATCGTCATTGTGGGGGAAGCCAGGGGGACTGGGTGGTCCATCGACCATCATGACTTCTACCGCGAGATCGCTGCTATCGCATTCGGACGCGGTCTCGACGGAGCCAGTCGAACTGGCCGTAGAGAGTTTCGTCGGGCTCGATTGCTGCGACGTGTGAGGTGGCCGACTGGCGGGCTACTGTGTGCCTCACCCACCGCTGGAGCCGTGACCGACCGGAACGCTTGTGTCGGCGAGTGGCGGGGGATGAGGACACCATAGGAACCGACCGATACTGAGTCAACGGTTGTCGGAGAAGGACGCCACGGACGCATGCGTGAAAGTGCGTCGCCCCGCGGATGGGGAGCGCATCGATGTCGAGTGGAGCTTCAAGGAGCCAAGCGGAATCCTCGGCGATGAACACAAGCACACCGAGATGGATCTCGCGGCCCTCAACCAGTCCGCCGGCAAAAACCATGATGATGAGAATCGGAAAAATTGCAACTCCACCAGAAAGTCGCTAAGACACCTACCCCAAGGTGGGCGCCAACTGTCGTGGATCTAATACTGACAGTAGAATGGGGGGTAGGTATGAGGAGGCAAGATCCTAGCTATGGCAAAGTTGTACACACGAGATTTACGAGTTCAGGCCCTTCGCGGAGGAAGTAATAGCCCTATGTCTCGGTGCCCTGAGGTGGTCGACTGGATTATGTAAGTGTGTGTTTACAGAGGGTGTGAACCCTTGTGCCAGTGGAGGGGGGTGGCTTATATAGAGTGCGCTAGGACCCCAGCCATCCCATGTTACAAGGGCTTTAAGGTACATTAAGAGGGGGGCGTTACTGGTAACGCTAGAAATTAAGTGATATAAATGTCTATTAAGTCTATGAAGTAAATGTCCGACCGTTGTCGTGCAGAGTGACCTAAGGTCTTCTGTATGTCGAGTGATAACTGTTGCGGTTGAGTGACCTTGAACCTTCTGAGTGGAATGACTTGTGGTCGAGTAGATGATGCTATCCCTACAATGCTTCTGGTTTTAAGGTGGTGTCCTAGCGGAGGGTGTCTAGGTCAGGCCTATGACCCTACCCTAGGTACATAGCTTCATCAGACGACACTCTCCCCTCTTGTTGCTATGCATCACCATGATCTTGCGTGTGCATAGGATTTTTTTTGAAATTACTACGTTCCCCAACAGTGGCATCCGAGCCAGGTTTATGCGTAGATGTTATATGCACGAGTAGAACACAAGTGAGTTGTGGGCGATACAAGTCATACTGCTTACCAGCATGTCATACTTTGGTTCGGCGGTATTGTTGGATGAAGCGTCCCGAACCGACATTAAGCATACGCTTACGCGAGACTGGTTCTACCGACGTGCTTTGCACACAGGTGGCTGGGGGTGTCAGTTTCTCCAACTTTAGTTAAACCGAGTGTGACTACGCCCGGTCCTTGTTGAAGGTTAAAACATCACTAAGTTGACGAAATATCGTTGTGGTTTTGATGCGTAGGTAAGAACGGTTCTTGCTCAGCCCATAGCAGCCACGTAAAACTTGCAACAACAAAATAGAGGACGTCTAACTTCTTTTTGCAGGGCATGTTGTGATGTGACATGGTCAAGACATGATGAGATATAAGTTGTTGTACGAAATGATCATGTTTTGTTGAAGTTATCGGCAACTGGCAAAAGCCTTATGGTTGTCTCTTTATTGCATAAGATGCAAGCGCCAAATAAATTGCTTTACTTTATCGCTATGCGATAGCAATAGTTGCAAGAACAATAGTTGGCGAGACGACCATGTGATGACACGTTGATAGAGATCAAGATGATGGAAATCATGGTGTCATGCCGGTGACGATAGATATCATGACGGTACTTTGGAGATGGAGATCAAAGGCGCAAGATGATCATGGCCATATCATGTCACATATTTTGATTGCATGTGATGTTTATCCTTTATGCATCTTATTTTACTTAGTTCGGCGGTAGCATTATAAGATGATCTCTCACTAAATTTGAAGGTACAAGTGTTCTCACTGAGTATGCACCGTTGCCAAAGTTCGTTGTGCCGAGACACCACGTGATGATCGGGTGTGGTAAGCTCTACGTTCACATACAATGGTGAAAGGGTTGATAGGGTTGACTAGAGGGGG